>NC_073306.1:6328833-6548833 GCF_027595985.1 Sorex araneus | reverse complement strand
AATTCACCTTAATTCACCTTATATGAAGGATAAAGAAAGGAGTACTATTGAATCAATGCTTGCAGATTGCTTAAATAGGATTGCCAGATTTTGTCTTTCTTATTATATTTAAAGATTCTTGAAGTCATATGCCATTTTAAATTTTATTTTGTTCCTAGAAATAGTAATAATAGCAATAATATTGGTTCTTAATATATACCCATAAGGATAGTCTATCTTTGCATGCAGTACAACAGAGTTACCGTGATGACTCTGCTAAGTTCACTCTCATGTTTAACATGTATAGATGTAAGAATTTATCAACTTAATCTTTGTAAAAAAGGTTTTTTATAAATAGTTTTTACAAATAATTTTGCCAGTGGATGCATTGGGGAAATGGCAGTACTAGTATTACATGGTTTTCATGAGGAGGAAAGGAGTTTAATACATGCAAAATTCTTTCAAAGGGCAACTAGCCCACATGTGCTTGAGAAATGTTAGCTCTCTGTATAATTGATATATGTTTCCCAATTCTTTCTTTCAATCTGTGAAGCTTTACTTATACCCCTTCTTCATAATAAATTTAAGACTTGGCTTTAAAAAAAAAAGAAATCAACTAATTAACTAATTCATTGATTAGCAAAAGTTTTAAAATGTAAATCATAAAGTATTTTGTGTGTAGCATTTTGCAATTTGCTTATTAAGTCCCTTTTACTTTAAAGTCAACAAGATTCTGTCATATCACAAGTTGAATTGTTAAATCTCATTTTTATTTTTGGGGTGGGGTGGGGAGAATATTGTTTTCCAAAGCAATTGCACCACTGTGTATTTCCATCAATAGTACACTAAGGCTCCCTTTTCTCTACATCCTCATTGATACTTGTTATTTCTTTTCTTTTTTCTTTTTGGGTCACACCCAGTGATAAACAGGGGTTATTCTTGGCTCATGCACTCAGAAATTACTCCTGGCAGTGCTCATATTCCCTGGCTATGGGATGCTGGGAATAGAACCCAGGTCAGCTGTGTGCAAGGCAAACACCCTACCTGCTGTGCTATTGCTCCAGGCCCAGTACTTGTTATTTCTTCCTGCTTTATGTTTGTTGGTAGCCATTTCACAGGTATTAGACAATATCTCATTGTATTTTAACTTGCTTTTCCTATCAGTGGTACTGATCTTTTCACATACCCATTGACCATCTGTATGCCTTCCCTGGAAAAATACATTTTCCAAATACACTGCTCATTTTTAATTACATTATTTTCTTATCACTGAGTTGTAGGAATTCTGTTGGCTATCAACCCCTAATCAGATAGACAAATTGTGAATATCTTCTCTTATTCACTTGACTGCCCTTTCATTTTATGAAAACTTCTTTTGCTGGCTGGTAAACAACATTTTAGTTTGTTCTAGTTCCACAAATAATAACTTTCCATTAGCTAATAGAGTTAGTATCCCTTTAGGCAGCTAGGCATTTACTTTTCATATAAATTTTAGAATTAATCAAACTCCTCAAAAGGAAAATAAATTGTTGGACTCTTATTGAAAATTAACCACATAAATTATTTTTTTGGAATTAGCTATGTAATTTTGATTTTTTCATAATACCTAATTATTTTCTATCAATATTCTGTTTCCATTATTTATCCCTTGAGTATGTTTTAGTAAGATTTCATAATATTTTTATGTATTTTAAGTTTATTTCTAAATCCCTTATCTCTCTCTTTTTTGGTAGCCACAAATATACTCCTTCAAAAATTAAAGTCTTGGGGCTGGAGAGATAGTACAAGGGTGAAGGTACTTGCCTTGCAGGTAGCAAATCCAGTTTGATCTCCAAACACCACGAGCACTGACCGCTGAGCAGGAGTAAGGCCTGAGCAGCGCTGGGTTTGGCCCAAGCCTCTCCACAAATTAAAGTCCCCAGCTGCTTTGCTGCCGTTGTGTACAATGATCCATTTACTTTTTTGTCTTCTGACATTTGCATCTAGTTACTGACTGAATTAAAAACATGATTTTTGTAAAATCGTGTAATTAAAAAATAATAATGTCAAAAAACGGTTAGATTTGCAGGAAGCACTCCCGTCTCAGTGCTCAGGAATCACTCTAGCAGTCTCCCAGACTATATGGGTTCTGGGGACCAAACCTGAACTAGTGGCATGCAAGGCAAGCATCTTACCTGCTATATCATCTCTCCTGACCCTAGATTGGATTTCAACATTCATAAATTCATTGGGAAGTCGTATCATTGTATCTGTCTAATCACTGTCACTGTCACTGTCATCCCGTTGCTCATCAATTTGTTCGAGCAGGCACCAGTAACATATTCATTTTGAGACTTGTTGTTACTGTTTTTGGCATATCAAATATGCCACCGGTAGCTTGCCAGGCTCTGACGTGTGGGCGAGATACTCTTGGTAGCTTTCCGGGCTCTCCGAGAGGGGCAGAGGAATCGAACTCGGGTCTGCCGCATGCAAGGCAAACGCCCTACCTGCTGGGCTATCGCTCCAGCCCCATATCTGTCTAATAAGTTAGCTAATACATGGTAAATTCAGCCTTTCTTAGACTATGTTAGACACTGTATATTCAATAAAATTTTGTTATAGAAATTGTTTTTAAGTACTTTCAGTCCACACATCACCATTTTAAATGTTTAGTGAATCTAGAGGTCATGGAAAGGGGGAATTTCTTATTTCAGTATTCAAGCCGATTTTTGGGGGGTTTTATTTTTTAAGTTACTTAGTTGAGTTAAGCAAAATTTCCAAGTACATTAAGAAAGGTGACAGTCTGAGCTACATAACAGGAAAATTGCCAGTAGTTTTACAAAACATCTGTTTCAGCTATAATAGTAATGTGAATGTGGAATGTGTTCACATAGAAATTTAAAACTTTAGTGTATATTATAGTATTTTAACCTATAATTTTAATTGACTGGAAGTAAATTAAACTCCTACTAAGAGCTAAATGGCCAATGATTTTATTCTCTCCTCTTCTCCAGTGAGTTGATTTTAGTACCACATGGTATTTATACATCCAGCCATTTCTTTTGCATATAATCACAACATAGGTTTGTCAGATCTACTAAAAAATGTTGCCTATTTTTCTTCAAATAAAACTGGAAAAAATACAAAGTAATAAAGTACAATTTACCTTCACATAACTAACTGGCTACTCAATTCCAGGGAAAATATTTAAAACATTTTTTTTTAATTTTTTATTAGTGAATCACTGTGAGGTACAGTTACAAACTTATGAACTTTCGTGTTTGCAATTCAGTCATACAGTGATCGTTTACCCATCCCTCCACCAGTGCCCATTCTCCTCCACCAATGATCCCAGTATCCCTCTCACCACCCCCGCCCATCCCCCACCACCCCACCCTGCCTCCTCAGCAGGGCATTCCCTTCTGTTGTCTCTCCTTTTGGGTATTGTCGTTTGCAATAGAGGTATTGAGTGGCCTTCATGTTCCATCTGTGCTATCGCTCCAGCCCTCCAAAATACTTTTACCTTTCTTCATATTTTTCTTTTTTCTTTTTCCTTGGCAAACCTGGAGAGATAGCACAGCGGGTAGGGCATTCGCCTTGCATGAGGCCGACCCGGGTTCAATTCCTCTGTCCCTCGCAGGAGCCCAGCAAGCTACCGAGAGTGTAGAGCCTGGCAAGCTCCCCGTGGCCTATTCAATATGCCAAAAACAGTAACAAGTCTCACGATGGAGACGTTACTTGTGCCCGCTCGAGCAAATTGATGAACAACTAGATGACAGTGATACAGTGACAAACCGTTGTGTCGAGGGCCACGGAGAGCTTGTCAGGCTCTCCTGTGGGCCTGAGATTATTAACATATCAAAATTAATTTGATACATTACACATTTCTAAACTTACTTGAAGCACCTCAATTTTGCAATCAGATTTCAATCAGGGGATAAAAATGTATCAGCTGTTCAATAAAGTTTAATATTAAAAAATGGCTCATAGAGCCGGAGTGACAGTACAGCAGATAGGGTGCTTGCCTTGCATGCAGCAGACCTGGGTTCAATCCCCAACACCCTGTACAATTTCTCAAGCCCACCACGATCTCTGAGCACAGAACCAGGAGTAGCCCCCGAGCATCATCAGGTGTGACCTCCCCCCAGAAAGAGTGGTTCATTGTAAGAGAGGAGCTGAAAGGCCAAGGGGAAAACCATAAAGGATTAAAATGGCAATAAGTGCAGGAAGCCGCTCTTACCTCCAAGGCAGGGAATAATTGGAAGATGGTGTATAAAGAATCAAGAAAGCTTAAAACCAGGGCGCGGCCCTCCCAGGAGGTAGCCAGTGTCTCCGGAGCGGAGATAGGCTGGTTCCAGCCGTGGGGAGCAACCACCTCCTGAAATCACCTGCTGTTAGTGAAGTTCACTTCCGGGCAACGTGCTTTGTGGGAATACACAAGTGCACTTGCCTTCTTCCTCCTCTAACCACCAGACTTATAGTTGGTATTTAATCTGGAGACATTCGTCAAAAAAAGGAAATGGTTCTGAATTACAAAATGGAATAAAGAAAGACAGACTCCGGGGCTGGAGAGATAGCACAGCGGGTTGGGCGTTTGCCTTGCACACAGCCGACCCGGGTTCAAGTCCCAGCATCCCATATGGTCCCCTGAGCACGGCCAGGGGTAATTCCTGAGTGCAGAGCCAGGAGTAACCCCTGTGCATCGCCAGGTGTGAGCCCCACCCCCGCCAAAAAAAAAAGAAAGAAAGACTCCCTTGAAAGGTATTAGCTTATTAGACAAATAGTACTGTGTACTATTAGACAAATAGTATGTAATAGACAAATAAACGGTTTAATTTTGCCAACTCAGCACTGGAAACTTCCATTAAACTTCCAGAAAGCTTCCTAAACCTAATCAGAGAATCAGGCTCCCAACTCACACTGAAAAACGTTAATGAATGAATGAAAGAATGAATGAGTGAGTGAAGCAATGAATAAACGAATCAATGAATGATTTGATTGCAAAAGTGAACCTTTAAATCACTTCTCATCATTAAAATCATCCTTATATGAACTGAAAGTTTCAAACTCAACAATAACCACGAGAGGAAATCATTTATAAGTTTCTCCATTTTTAAATACAAAATTTAGAACTGTGCTCCATGGAGAAGTAAAACAATATTTCTACTAACTCTGGAAAGCGAAAGAAGTCCTTGATGAATCATTCAATTAAAATGTATTTTCTCGCTGAAAAGAAATGTGGAGACTTCGCTTCATAGAAGGATCAAATTGGGCCAAATGCACTGTCTGCGGAGAGCTTCCATAAGCAATCTCCAGTGTCACACATACAAATAAACTCATTTTCTTGCTTTCAAACTTCCCCATCTCTTGCAATAAGTCTTTGCCTGTTTTCAAAGGAAGCGTTTTCCCCTTGCTGTCATTTCTCATCACGGTAATATCATGACTGGGCACTATGAATGAGACTCATTAGTCAGTTTTCCTTTCCACAGAGGATTTTCTAAGAATGACATATATCTCAATGTGTCTAGAGCCATAATGACACTGTCAATATTTTCCATCAGAGAAATCTTTGAAAAATGAAAAATTTCACATTCTCCCTGATTAAATCAGCATAAGCTCATTAAAAGTAGTGGTTTATGGAGCTGGAGAGAGTCTAATGAGTAGGGGACTTGCCTTGCATGTGGCTGACCTAGACTCTCGGTACCTTATATCATCCCTAAGCCCCAGAGCCAGGAGTAATCCCTGAGTATGACCGAGTATGGCCCAAAAATAATCAAACAACCCCCACAAAAAGTACTGGTGTATAATCAAGGCTTCTCAAAAAATACATACTAGAAATATAGTGCAGTAACAAGGTCAAGGGAATATTCTTGGGCTGTAAATAGGAACTGGGGATATCTAAATATCGAATTAAAATCTTATTGAAAACTTAAAATTTGGGGGTTCAGGGATACGGCTCCACAGTAAAGCACATGCCTTGAATATGTGAGGCCTGGGTTCAATTCCCAGTATCACATACACAACACTAAATGCTTCCTTTGAAAACAGGAAAAGACTTATCTCAAGGACTGGGGAAGTTTGAAAGCAAGAAAATGAGTTTATTGGTATGTGTGACACATACAAATTTAGCACCACATACTAAAGTAGTAAGATTCAATATCTCTTATTTATATGTTGAAATGACAATATTTGAAATTAGATTAATAGCAGTTGTTTTGTTTCATGTTTCACAACAAAGACTAAAAATCAATATGCTAAAGATATTTACATATATATGTATATATACACACATGAATATGTATGACAGTTGTGAGTAGGGTAGCCAAAAAGACCTCACTCAGAAAGTAAAATTTTAGTTGAAACTAAAGAAGGTATGAGAGTGTATTTGAGAAGATTATTTTAGACATAGAGGAACAAACATGAGATCAGAAGAAGTCAAATATGGGTAGCAATGTCATTAGAATGACTTGGAAGAATAAGCTAGGAGAGTAGGTGATAAGCTAATTTGAAGCAAAATAGACTGTTGTAAGACATTTTAAGAAGCTGGGCTTTTATTTTGAGTGAAATGTCCACCAGGAGGGTCTAAACATGTAGAATCATGGGATGATTTCCATTAAATTAAATTACCTTGGGTTGTAGAATGTTACACTGACTGGTATGTTACAAGACATTCTTAGACATGTTACAGGACATTTTTAGAATTCTGTCATCATACTGAAAATAGAGGAGAAAGCGTCAGGTGGTATCTAAGCGGCCAGTTAGGAAGTCGGGCAAGTAGAACCTTGTACTGGGGCAAAGCATTGAAAGTGTAAGGACTTGATTTCTGGGGTGTTGTTCAAGGACATCCAGCGCTGCCTTTGGGGTGCCATCTCAGGGGACCATGTGGTGCTGGGGATAAAACTGGGGTCAGTGGCTTGCAGGAAGTGTGCCATAACCCACGTACTATCTCTCCATGCCTTCTAAACTTAGTCTTATATATACAACCAGTGCAGTATTGCTAACTACAAGCACAGTTAACAATACAGCACATTTCTGGAATATTTCATTTTACCATAATTAAAACATGATACTGAAGTAATAAAAAATTTTTGTGTCTTTTTTTTCTCCCTTCCTCCCTTTTTTTGTTTCATGGTCAGACTCAGCGGTATTCAGGGGTTACTCCTGGGTGAATGCTCAGAGATAGGTCTTAGCAGTGAGTTTCCAGGAATCACATCAGGCCTCCTGCATGCAGAGCCTCTCTCCCCCTCTTTGGTCTACCTTTAGTACTTGAAGTAACTCCCATACTGTTTCCGGAATGTCTGCATCATCTTCCGTCCTGCCAACAGTGCACATTTCTATTTTCTCTACATCCTCACTAAAAATATGTTATTTGTCATTTTCTTTATAAACATAATAACTTTCCATATCAGATGATCTCATTATGGTTTTAGCTGCATTTAACAGATGATTAGAGATGTTAAATATATTTTCATGTTTATTGGCCATTTGTATGTCTCTTTGAACAGATGTCAATTCCATTTCTTTGGCCATTTCTATTTACTGTGGGGCCACACTTTGCAGTGCTTAGCATGGAAGAGCATGCAGTGCCAGGGATCAAACATGGTACCTCACTTTTGTAAGACATGTATTCCACTCCTTAGACCACATACCAAGAGGTATTTAAACCAAGAAATAGTGCTTTTTAAATAACTATAGCTTCATAATATGTTTTAAAATCAGAAAGCATTAACTCTCCACCAGTGTTCTTCTCAAGATTTTGATTCTATATGGATTTTAGTTTTGTTTAATTTATTTCTGATAAAACTTGGTTTTATAGTTTTTATAGTGATTTCACTGTATCTATAGATTACTTTGGGTACTACAGACATTAAAATTTATTATGTCTCATGAAATATGAACATGGAATGCCTCCCCAAAATTAATGTCATCTTTAATGTTTTCATCAGCATTTTGAATTTTCATGTTTTATCTCTTTAATAAAGTTTATTTCAATATATTTCCCTCATTTTGAAGCTATTGTTAATGGAATTACCACCTAATTTCCTTTTCATATAGTGTTTTTAGTGTATAGAAATGTAGCTTACTTTTGAAGGTTGTTTTGTACCCCCTAAGTTCATCAGATTATTTGTTTGGGGTGAAGTCTTTAGAGTTTTCTATGTAATCAGAGAACTAAGATCATTTTAGTTCTTTGTGCCTGACTTATATACCTTTTATGTTGTTGTTTGTTTAGGGAACTGCATTCTGTGTGGCATTGGGGTTACTCCCAATGGTGCTCAGGGGACCATGCAGTGCTTGACATCCAACCCTAGGCTCCAGGATATGAGGCATGTGGTTTGATGCCTCACATCCAGCCAAAGCCATCACTCCACCCTCTGGATGCCTCTTATATAGTTGTCATGCCTAATTGCTCTAGCGAGGATTGCCAATACTATGTTGAAAAAAAACAGGGAGGGTGTTCAAGGAAGGGAGTTCCTTGCTTGTTCCTGATCTTAGAAGTTGTTTTTCACCATTGAGTATAAATATAATGTTAAAAAAATGTTTTTATTTTCATATATCTTCTTTATTATATTTAGTAGCTTCTTTTTATCCCTAGCTTGTTGAGTGCTTGGATCAAAATAAGAGGTTGAGTGCTTTCATTTATTTTTCTCCATTTATTGATATAAATGGAGATATAAATATGTTTATTGATATAATTGTGGTAATATATCTTCCATTCTGTTGATGCAGTATATCACAGATTGATTTTTTAATTTTGAAACATCTTTGCTCTGAGGTTATGATATTATTGTGTGGTACATGATTCTTTTAATGCTTTGTTGAATTTGATTTTCTATGATTATTAAAGTTTTTATCATCTGTATCTTTGAGCAGGAGAAGAACTTTATCACTCAACACAAATAGAGATTCTCAGGACAAGGTCTACTAATTTTGAACTTCACAAGTGCAATACCCCTTTATAATGTCAGCTATACTGGTATAACTTGGGAGCAATATCTTACTCCAAAGAGTGCAGAACTTAGAATTTCACTTTACATCACAGCCCCCAGTTGTTAATGCAATCTATAAATAGGGAGCATAGAATTGTGTTCTGTTGTAGCATAGGAAATATACTACTGGGTAAATATACTACTGGGAGACTTCTGGGTACCAGGGACCCCTCTCATTTTACCAAGCAAGTCTGCTTGTGTCTGCTATACAAAAAAATGTAATCTGTAAAAATTATTTCTATTATTTCTTCCCATACTTTTCCTTTGGTAATTGTATATAGTTTTATAATTTTAATTAGTATCAACAGTTGGCTACAGAAATAGCAGAGGAATGAGGGTGTCATGCAAGGCATATGTGAGAACCCAGTTTTGATCCCTGGTACTTTGGGGAGCCCCTAAGCATTGCTTGATAACCCTCAAGCACTGCCAAGTGGCTCTGGTGACCTCTACACTGCAGGATCTGACTAGCATTGCAGGCTCAGAACCTTATAGAGAGGAGAGAGGCAGCGGGGGCGGGGGGAAGAGGGAAGGAGAGAGGGGGAAAGAGAGAGAGAGAAGAGAGAGAGAGAACCCTATATGAATCTTATTTAATTAGGCTATTCAAAAAGATAATGGCCTCATGTGGGGGAAGGGAGTTGCGGGCTGAATGAGGGCTAGAGACTGAGCACAGTGGCCACTCAACACCTTTATTGCAAACCACAACAGCTAATTAGAGAGAGAAAACAGAAGGGAATGCCTTGCCACAGTGGCAGGGTGGGGTGGGGGGGAGATGGGATTGGGGAGGGTGGGAGGGACACTGGGTTTACGGGTGGTGGAGAATGGGCACTGGTGAAGGGATGGGTTCCCAAACTTTGTATGAAGGAAGTATAAGCACAAAAGTGTATAAATCTGTAACTGTACCCTCACGGTGATTCTCTAATTAAAAATAAATAAATTTAAAAAAAAAAAAGATAATGGCCTCTCTCTATAGAAGAGATTGGGAGTGGAAATGGATCTATGGACTCTCCAGACTGCAATAACCTGTAGATGATGTCTCAATCTGAAAGGGGCCCAGACAAGAGCCAACCACCAGCAAGAGCATAGGGATCTCCCTCCTAAAACCATACAGAATTGAATCATGCCACATCCATGGGAGCTTTGAAGGGGATGCCAAGTTCCAAAGATAATACAGTCTAGCCAGTATCAGGATCTTAGCCTTTTGAGACCCTGAGCAGAAAGCATAATAACTACAGCTTACCCTCAGTTCCCTCTCACAGAACTGTGAACCAATGTATTCATGTCAATTATTAAGTTTTCAGTATTTTCTAATGCAATGTTGAAGAACTAGCACAGTTTTCTTTTATTCTTTTTTCTTGCAAAGGTATGTCAGATAATTTAATGGATCTTTGAAATAGCAGAGAAAGCTCACATTAGTCTTTCAAAAAAAAAAAAAACAACAGATGAGCAGGAGAGAGAGTGCAGGTGATGTCAGGAGCCCAAGAACCTTCCAAGTACAACTCCCCAGTCCCTTCTTAGTCACATAGGA
This sequence comes from Sorex araneus, assembly GCF_027595985.1. Classification (NCBI taxonomy): domain Eukaryota; kingdom Metazoa; phylum Chordata; class Mammalia; order Eulipotyphla; family Soricidae; genus Sorex; species Sorex araneus. The sequence continues at coordinate 6,538,363 of NC_073306.1, read as the reverse complement.
GAATTTTTCATCCTTGATAAAGCTACAAAGAAGATTCGTATGATGAATCTCAGTTTCAGACCGCCCTAAAAGTTTCCAGTTGAGTCTTTTATACCCTTCTGTACACAGAGCCACACAAGGCTCTCTACATGGTGATGCCAGGGATAAACCTGAGTAAACAGACCTATTCTAGGGTGCCATCGGGGTATAGGGAAGTTTAAACTAAAATAGTGCATTATAAATCATTAATGAGCTGCCTTTGTGTTAGCCAAGGGTTGGTGCCAGAGTTAGAGACTTCCTGCAAGATGAGCATAAAGCTGAACCACTCTGCTGATAAATCAACTGTTCCCATCCATACACTTCTGTTTCTCTTCCCCAATTTCACTGCCTCTGGATGCTCGAGCAGAAAACAACAGGAATAGCAAGGGAGAGGGAACAAACAATAGATGCGCAAGCAGTTGTCTTTGGGGATGTTCAAGAGAGATGGGTAGCCACAAAGAGTCCTTCTTTTGTGGAAAACTCCAAATTGGTTTCCTACTGCACACACCTGGAGAATCAGGGCTGCAGTCAGCTACCTAGTGTGAGACAGTGGGTTAAGTCCCAAAGTCTGAAGAATGTGCTTCAACCCCTGCCCGTCCATCTGTTTTAGTTATTGTCAGTGCGTGGGGGGCTGATTTTTTTTCTTTTTTCAGACAATGTGATTTATAATACTGTTAACATTAGAAAGTCAGCCATACAATGTTCCAGCCGCCACCAGCATCAGCCTCTCTCCACCGAAGTCTCATGGTGTCCTGCCATTCCTCCCGGTCCACCTCTTTGGCAAACTCATTTTTATTTGTCTTAGTTCTTGTCACTTGTTTTCAATAGCATTGACACTGATGGTTTTGATATTTACAGTTACCACTCTACCACAGAAGTCTCCGAGACCCTCTCCCAATGTCTCTATGTCCTTTCCAGTCCTCTACAGTTTTCCCATGCCCAACCACAGCCATCTTTCTTGGAATGCCCAGTTTTATAATCCAGGACCAAGGTCTGCCATCATGTGACACTTTCTACTTCCCAGACTTAGTTCTCTATATACCACAGGTGAGCAGATGATCTCTCATTAATCCATCTCTCCCTGATTTAATTCACTTAACATGGTGCTCTCCGGTTGCCAGTGGATTCTTCAAAGCTAAAACTGCACTTGCCAGAAAGGTGCAGAGGAATAATTACTGATGAAGATGAACGTATTATAGAACAGCACTGCTGTCTTCATTATCTCAACCTGCAGAGTACTGCATTCTCCTCCCCCGCCTCCTCCTCTCCCGCCTCCTTTCTTCCTCCTCCCCCTCCTCTTTCTCCTCTTCTTCCTCCTCTTCCATCTCCTCCATCTCCTTCTCCTCTGCTCTCTGACCCTAATACAGGATAGAGCAGTACTAACTAATGAAAGCACTCAAGGTACTAACACTTGACTATCTAGAAGTGTTTTTATTGTTCCTTACAGACAATGACCTGTTTTGCACCCATACTGTGCTCAGGTCTGAAATATTTCTTTTTTAAAATTGAACTGGGGCTGGAGCAATAGCACAACGGGTAGGGCATTTGCCTTGCACATGGCTGACCAGGGTTCGATTCCTCCATCCCTCTCAGAGAGCCAAGCAAGATACCGAGAGTATCCCACCCTAATAGCAGAGCCTGGCAAGCTACCCATGGCGTATTCACTATGCCAAAAACAGTAACAAGTCTCATAACGGAGGCATTACTGATGCCCGCTTGAGCAAATCTATAAACAATGGGATGACAATGCTACAGTGCTACAAATCAAACTGATTATGATCTTTAGTTACAAAATAATGGTAATAAACAAAGAAAGGGAATATGAGAAAAAGTCCCCTTCAAATCTGCCAGTCCTGACTTCTCTTCAAGCCCGTGTTCTCCCTTGGACACACATCTTACTTACTTGTCTCTGTGTTTCTTTGCTTATTTTCACCCTGAAAAAGTCAGTGTTCTCTCTTGAGCATGAACTTCTCTTATTTTTTATTCCCTTACATCTAAGTTTCAATCAAAACTGTCTTGATTCACACACACACACACACACACACACAAATCTGCTGCTCCTATTCCCCAAAGGTAAGCATAGTTTAATATTTGACATCACACTTTTTCTTGGATATTTTCAAACTTACAACAGTGTTTCTTTCATTTGAGACTGTATCATGGACAGTGTATGTTTTTATTTTTTCTAAGAGTTATAAATGATTTCCTACTTGGAACATTCCATTAGTCTATTTAATCTATAACCTACTCACAAACATCTATGTTGTTTCAGTATTTTCTTATTTTAATGATGCAGTGACCAATATTTTTACAGATATAAGAATATTTGCAAAGAATGACTTCTCAGAGGAAGAATTTCTGGATCATTGGATATGCACATTTTTATTTTAATTTAATAGGTACCACAAAATTTCCCTCTCAAAAACACTTCCAATTTGCAGAAGCTTTTGGAACTCATTAGAGAAACCAAGCAATTCTGACTTCCCACTGGAACTCTCTTTGTTTGTTTTAGGTCACAGGCAATTGGCATTGAAATTTTTTCATATGACTTAATCTATTTTGTATCATCTAAAAAATTCTGTTACATTTCTGACTATGTTTTAGCTCTTCTTATTTAATAGTGCCAGTATTTTTCCCCTTTTACTTTTCTGTTCTATCACTTTTTTTAATTGAATCAGCGTGAGATACAGTTCAAAGTCTTCATGTTTGAGTTTCAGTTGTACAATGATCAAACACCCATCCCTCCACCAGTGCACATTTTCTGCCACCAATGTCCCCAGCATCCCCCCCGCCCTGCCATTGTACCCCTCCCCTGCCTCTATGGCAGACAATTTTCCCCATCCTCTCTCTCTACTTTGGGGCATTATGGTTTGCAATACAGATACTGAGAGGCTGTCACGTTTGGTCCTTTATCTACTTTCAGCACACATCTCTCATCCCAAACGATCCCTCCAACCATCATTGACTTAGTGACCCCTTCTCTATTCCAGCTGCCTTCTCCCCCCAGCTTATGAGGCAGGCATCCCACCATGCAGCAATCTCCCTGGCCCTGTCTCTACTGTCCTTGGGTTTCAGTCTCATATTATGTTATTTTATAGCCCACAAATGAGTTATTCTGTCACTTTCATGGAATTTGAAAGGGACTGGGAGATGGATCCACTTTGACATCTATATTAGCCTCTCTTCATGGGATACACACACACAGGCACTATATCTATGAAGGTCTATCTGTGAAGGTGCTGTGGGATGATTGCCCTGGGACATCAGGATTGGTAGAGCTCTCGTGAGCACCTACATGGAATAGATCCTGAAGACCTTCTAGCCTCACTAGTGTCAGCTGTCAAATTGTACCAGAACTCCCCTGATCTAGTCAGGGTGCAAGCTGGTTCCTAACACCTGAATTTTCTTTTTTTTTTAATTAATAGTTTATTTTTAATTAGTGAGTCAACGTGAGGGTACAGTTACAGATTTATACATTATTGTGCTCATATTTCTCCCTTACAAAGTTTGATAACCCATCCCTTCACCAGTGCCCATTCTCCACCACCAGTAAACCCAACATCCCTCCCCCCCTCCCCACTCCCGTCTCCCCCCACCCCACACTGCCACTATGGCAGGGTATTCCCTTTTGTTCTCTCTCTCTGATTAGGTATTGTGGTTTGCAATAAAGAACACCTGAATTTTCTGAGACCCTGATTACCAGGATGGGAAGGTTATTCTTTCAAGCAAAAGTCAGCCCCAGTCTTTGTCTGAATTTCAAAGTTTTTTGCATCTTTCATTGCAGAAAATAGTTTCCAGAGAAAACAGTGAAATAAAATTGATTTATTGAGAAAACATATCAGATTTCAGGTGAGGGTGGAGAGAGAGAGAGAGAGAGAGAGAGAGAGAGAGAATTGTGAAGTGAAGAATATATTCAGAAAAAGGGGTACAGGCAGCTTTGTAATGGAATGTCATACACTTAAAGAAAGGAATTACCCCTACTTAGGCTACAGCTGACTCCAGAATGGAGTACCCTCTTGCTGATTTGGGAAGCAAATTTTATGGGGATTTTTTTTTCCAAACTGCCTCAGCATGGTTTAGAGTTGTTGCAAGAGAGTTGTCAAGAACAAAGCCTTTTCACGTAGGTAATGTCTCATTAACAGCTTCTGACCCGAATGAGCTGCCAGTTGGGTGCCCCTTTCCAAAACAGACCCTGTTTCTCCACATCCTTTTTGATTGCATGGCTTTTTGTCCCACCAAACAGTTCTTGACTTTATAGTTCCCTGAAATTTACTGCCAAGAGATGTCCCTTAGCTAACTGCCAACCTCACCCTCAGATGAATAAGACATAAATTTTGCTTTTCAGAATTGCAAACCGAATAGGAATAATGCAAATGTTAGCACCATCAAAAGAAAACAAAAGAATCAAAAGAGACAAGGTTGAAAAATTAACTGAGGGGCCAGAGATATCGTACAGTGGGTAAAGCATTTGCCTTGCACACAGCTGACCTGTGTCCTCCATATGGTCCCCAAGCCCGCCAGGAATGATCCCTGAGCAGCCAGGAATGAGCACAGAGTAGGGGGTAAGCCCTAAACACCACCAGGTGTGACCCAAAAACAAAAACAACACGCAGAAAAGTTAACTGAGCCGTGAACATTAAAGTCATTGAATATCATACTAATAATTTGTTAATTTTGCCTAAAACATTTCAAGCAGAAGAATAATACATTCAACTCTAAATTTTAAAATGTATCTTTGACAAGGGCCAGGAAGATTGCTCCATGGTTGGAAGCCTGCCTCATGAGCTGGTGGAGAAGGCAGCTGAGATAGAGAAGGGATCACTAAGTCCATGATGCTTGGAGGGATTGTTTAGGGTGGTAGATGTGTGCTGAAAGTAGATAAAGGACCAAACCTGATGGCCTCTCAGTATCTGTATTGCAAAGCATAATGCCCAAAAGTAGAGAGAGAGTAAGAGGGAAATTGTCTGCCACAGAGGCAGGGGGAGGGGTGTGGTGAGGTGGGGGGGGGGGGGTGGGGGAACATTGGTGGTGGAAAATGTACAGTGGTGGAGAGATGGGTGTTCAACCATTGTATGACTGAAACTTAAACACAAAATCTTTGTAACTGCAAATCATAGTGATTCAATTAAAAAAAGAGAGAGAAAATTGTTTTAAAATCAGGAGATGCATCTCAAAAAATTAGAAATTGAGCTCCCATTTGATCCAGCAATGCCACTGCTGGGAATATATCCCAGAGAAGCAAAAAAGTATAGTCAAAATGACATCTGCACTTATATGTTCATCACAGCACTGTTTACAATAGCCAGAATTTTTTTATATTATAATTTTAAAAAATTATATAGGCAGAACTTTGCAATCAAACAAAAGAAGTGAAAAATGAAAATAAACTCAAGAGATAAAGAAGGAAAAAGTGATAAAAAGAGAGAAAGAATCAGGTATATTGCTATTAGTTGTTATTTGATACTCTGGATAAGTTATTAATTGAATAGGAACATAGGATGAACAGGAAGTTGAGGGAGAGGATAAACAGTTTTGAAGAGATGGAGTTTAAATTGCCATTAATATCTGCAAGTGGAAACATCTAAAAGATAGAACTATAGAGCTGAAAGTTAGTAAATGTGTCTGCACTGTATTTGAACATCACTGACATTGTCAGCCCTAGGAAATATATAAAAAAAAGTAGAAAAAAATATATATTTATAATCATAAGAGAAAGGAAATATCTAAAATAAGACAGTAAAAATGTGAGTATTTTATAACCTTTAAGATATCATGCATTATGGGTGCCAGAGAGATAGTACAGTGGGTAAGGTGCTAGCCTTGCTTGCAGCCAACATGGGTTCAACTCCTGGAGTCTTATATGCTGTCCTGAGCACCACCAGAAATGATTACTGAATACAGAGCCAGTAGCATTTCAGGGTATGGCCCAAATCCCCTCAAAAATATTATGCATTATAATTAATATGATTTTTGTCATTGCTATAGAAACAATTGGAGCAAACTACTAGATCCTATTATAATTTAACTTTCACAAATCAAAGAACTTGTCCCTTCTGCAGCCAGAATCTCTCAGACACTAGAACATTTTCAAATACATGGAGAGTTGGGGTAAATATTTGTTTCCTATATAAATGTAGCTTCTGAGTATCTTGGACAAATATGTCTGTTAAAGGAGTGGATATGGGATTATGATTTCTTTCCTGATGAAACCTCATACAGCTCTCTTTAATAACCAGACAACTCACAAGAAAATGCATAGAAATTTTTTTTTTTTTGCTTTTTGGGTCACACCCGGCGATGCACAGGGGTTACTCCTGGCTCTGCACTCAGGAATTACTCCTGAGGGTGCTCAGGGGACCATATGGGATACTGGGAATCGAACCTGGGTCGGCCGCGTGCAAGGCAAATGCCCTACCCACTGTGCTATCACTCCAGTCCCGAAAATGCATAGAAATTTTTAAGAAGAAGTGTGCATCTGTAGTAAATTTCCCAGTGGGTTAGAATCACAATGTTCCTTTTTGAACACCTTCAATATGCTCATGGAGGAACTGATCACTTTGATCATGAGCAATGATCATTTTCTCAGATGCTCAGCGTGCTGCCAACAGATCATGGAGGAACCCATTGGTCCATGATGCCATGTCTGTCTTGGAGTCATCCTTTAGACAATGAAAAGCATCTTTTTATTTTTTTTTTTAATTTATTTATTTTTAATTAGAGAATCACCGTGAGGGTACAGTTACAGATTTATACACTTTTGTGCTTATACTTCCCTCATACAAAGTTTGGGAACCCATCCCTTCACCAGTGCCCATTCTCCACCACCCGTAAACCCAGTGTCCCTCCCACCCTCCCCAATCCCATCTCCCCCCCACCCCACCCTGCCACTGTGGCAAGGCATTCCCTTCTGTTTTCTCTCTCTAATTAGCTGTTGTGGTTTGCAATAAAGGTGTTGAGTGGCCGCTGTGCTCAGTCTCTAGCCCTCATTCAGCCCGCAACTCCCTTCCCCCACATGGCCTTCGACTACAATGTAGTTGGTGATCGCTTCTCTGAGTTGACCTTTCCCCGGAACGTGAGGCCAGCCTCGAAGCCATGGAGTCAACCTCCTGGTACTTATTTCTACAGTTCTTGGGTGTTAGTCTCCCACTCTGTTATTCTATATACCATAGATGAGTGCAATCTTTCTATGTCTGTCTCTCTCTTTCTGACTCATTTCACTCAGCATGAAACTTTTCATGCCCATCCACTTGACTACAAAATTCTTGACCTCCTTTTTTCTAACAGCTGCATAGTATTCCATTGTATAGATGTACCAAAGTTTCCTCAACCAGTCATCCGTTCTGGGGCATTCGGGTTTTTTCCAGATTCTGGCTATTGTAAACAGTGGAAAAGCATCTTTTTAAATGGTCCATGGGAAATGCTAAATTTTTGCTTTATACCAAGCAGTACACAACATAATGAGGGATTTGTCAAGAACTCTGAAACATATCCCTGCCTCCAAGAAATCTAAAAGCTTGCTGGGGTGACAAGGAATAAACGGTAACATAATGCATTAACATCAGTGTATTGTCCAAGAGAGAAAAGCTATCCTCAGGTCTAATACCCAATGTCTCCTAAGATCTGGTCTATCTTTCTGAAGTATTGCCCTAAATTCACAAACAAAAGAAAAACTATCCTTCTCATGCCTGTCTTGAACTACTTGCTCTGCAGTATGCTTTCCTGTTTCTATGACCTTGATGATGCAATTAGTATCCTTGACCTTGATGATACAATTACTTCCTTCTAGAATATTCTTACTTTCCCTCCTTCTTTTCTTTGTATGTAGAGTTCATAAATTTTACCCTTCTCAAGGTCCAACTTTTTTTTTCTTAATTGAATCACTGAGCTACACAGTTCATGGTTGGGTTTCAATCATACAATTGAAACCCAAACTCTCTCTCTCCCTCCCTCCCTCCTTCTCTCTCTCTCTCTCTCTCTCTCTCTCTCTCTCTCTCTCTCTCTCTCTCTCTCACTCCCCTTTTGGGCATTATGGTTTGCAATACAGGCACTGGGAGATTATCATCTTTGCTCCTTTACCTACTTTCAGCATGCAATTTTCAAGGTCAAACTTAAGTGTAACCCTTTCTCAAAAATGTCACCTCTTGTTACCAGTTAGGAATAATCTCCCTCTCCAATATATCCTCTTAAGGAGATCACCATTGTACTCATGGCATTCTTTCTTTTGTCATGAAGGCCCTCCTCCTTGCAGGTAGGTGATCCCAGCACACAATCTCCCTTCCCCTTCTACTGCCATATGCTAAATATTGTACAAAACTGGATCTCAGCACCTCCACTACAAGGGACTCTGTCCACCTCCCCCACACCCCCTGAAGTCATTTCACAAGACTGTTCTATTTTCCAAAATGTAAATAATTATCTATTGTTTGTGTGTAATAATTATATGTTATTGTATGGAGATGAACCTACCTTTCCCCACTAGGAGTTGAGTTCTTTGAAAATCTGTGCACTCCAGTAGAAATGACATCTGTACCTTTATGTTCATTGCAGCACTGTTCACAATAGTCAAAATCTAGAAACAACCCAATGCCCTAGAACAGACAACTGGTTAAAGAAACTTTGGCACATCTACACAATGGAATACTATGTAGCTGTTAGGAGAAATGAAATCATGAAATTTGCTTATATTTGGATAGACATAGAGAGTATCATGCTAAGTGAAATGAGTCAGAAAGAGAGGGACATACATAGAAAGACTGCACTCATATGTGGAGTATAGAATAACATCACATGAGGCTGACACCCAAGGACAGTAGATACAAGGGCCAGGAAGATTGCTCCATAGTTGGAAGCCTGCCTCATGAGCGGGAGGTGGGGCGGGGGGAGTAGGGAGTAAGTGGGGGAGAAGGCAGCTGGAATAGAGAAGGGATCACTAAGAAAATGATGGTTGGAGGAATTGGTCAGGTTGGGTGATGTGTGCTGAAAGTAGATAAAGGATCAAACATGATAACCTCCCCGTATCTGTATTACAAACCATAATGCCTTAAAGTAGAGAGTATGGGGAATATTGTCTGCCATGGAGGCAGGGGGAGGGTGGGAAAGGAGGTGTATATTGGGGATACTGGTGGTGGGGAATGTGCACTGTTGGAGGGATGGGTGTTTGATCACTGTGTGATTGTAACTCAAACATGAAAGCTTGTAAGTATATCTCACAGTGATTCAATAAAATAATGAAAAAAAAACTGTGCACTCATTTTAGTGATCCCTGCTGTACATGTTGAAAAAAAAAAGCATTTTTGGATTACCATCAACTGGTTTAAAAATTTAGATTACTGTGTCATATTCTCAAAATCTAGTTCAGTAAGTCAAGGGAGCCGAGGATCCTACATTTTAAGCACTTAGATGATGCTTAGCCATAGTAAATTTGAAAATGGTCACTAGTTAGGTTTTTGTTGGCTAGACACTAAAAATTGTTTCTCTCTTAAGCTATGAGCATCACAAGATAAAGTATCTTTCCATTTCCCCCAAGTGTGTGACTGAGCCATTGTGACACAGATTCCCAAACACTAAGAAACTAATATATGTGAAGGGGATGACTGATTAGCCTGTAATTAAGACAAGCACTCATTGGGCTAGATCTTGAAGAATGTGCGAGATTTGGAAAGGGCAGATTTCATTCTTGCCAGGAGATTGCCATGATCATAGGAATGGATGGAGATAAGGAAACAAAACTATGCCAAGTGTGGATGATAAAATTAATTTACTAAGAGTTGTCGTGGCAGAGGAATGAGAGATGGGGCTGCCTCCCACTGAATAAAGTAAACCTTTGTTAGCAGAATGCTCTTTTCATTGTAATTTAATCAAAGGGAAAATAAGTGCTTTTGATGTGATTAATGGCCAACAAGGGAGCTTTCTTGCTGCTTTGGCGGGCATCCACCTTGGTGGCACGTGTGGAAGTACAAGATTTAGCACAGAATTAACCTGCCCTAGCATCTGTTCACAACTCCACAAGAAAACGAAGAAAATAGACCAAAGCATATGTTATAAGCTGAAGTCTGGGCAACTTTTCCTTTCCAAATCTTGTTGGTGGAAATTCAGCATTTTAAACAAAGTTTAGTGACTCGGTAGTGTGACTTTGGACATTAGCGTTATAATACTGATAGGGTCAAAGTTGATAAAGCATGTTTTGTAGCTGAAGAAAAGATAAACTTGTTCCAAATAAATTTTCTGTTATTTCTTCGGTTTTATGATATACCCAGTATCAACCTACATAATCTATTTATAACTACAGTTGAAAATGAATTTATTCTCCATTCTTGGAAATAGTGGTATACTACTAACACAGTGCTATGCACAAAATGTTAACAGTAAAACACTATGTACCTGAAACAAATTAAAGAACCAATTTCTACATGAAAGAGAAGTTTATATGCAATAAACAATTTCAATAAGTTATTATGCATTAATTTATTCACATAACAATTCTTGAATGAGTGGCTGTATCACATGAGTGTTTTAAATTCTCTTTTGTACTCCACACACAAAAAAATGATCAATATTAAGAAAAATATAGCACTGTAGCACTGTTGTCCCGTTGTTCATCTATTTGCTCAAGCGGGCACCAGTAACGTCTCCATTGTGACACTTGTTGTTACTGTTTTGGGCATATCGAATACACCACGGTTAGCTTGCCAGGCTCTGATGTTTGGGCGAGATACTCTCGGTAGCTTGCTGGGATCTCCAAGATGGACAGAGAAATGGAACCCCGGTTGACTGCGTGCAAGGCAAACGCCCTACCCCTTGTGCTATTGCTCCAGTCCAAGAAAAATACAAAGATGTGTTAAATAATAAAGTTATAAATCACCATATCAGACTCACACAATAAAAATTAAGTGTAGACAGGAGTAATGCCTGCCATCATGAGTTTATAATCCAGTAGGAAAAAAATCAGTAATCACAAACACTCAGATATTTACACTGTCACAATACCAGATAGTGTAGTGTGTAGATTGCTCACTTTGCACATGGCTGACTAGAACTCACAATCCCAGCACCCATTCTGGGCCCTGAATGCCTCCAAGGGTGACCTCTGAGTGCAGAGTCACAAACAAGCCCTGAGCCCATCAGATGTGGTCCAACCCACTGCCCCCCCCAAAAAAAATTTAATTTAATTCATAATAAGCATGGAGGAACTTCTATAAAGTGTGATTATACAAAGTCGTTTATGAAGAAAGATTACAATATAAGTGGAAATTAACCAGGAAACAGGAGGAAGAGCACTTTATGCAGAAGAACGAGAAGATTGAGTCAGAACAATAGAACAATGTGTTGGGAACTTGCCTTGTACACATCTGACCCAGGTTCAATCCCTGGCATCATCACGTATGGTCCTCCGGGCAGAAGGGGAACGCCCCCTTCTGATCACAAATGGGCATAAACCCTGAGCACTGCCAAGAGTGGCCCAAAAACAAACCAAAGAAGAATAAAGTGCAGGAAATAATATGATTGAATAGTGACTCCAATATAGATTGAAAGGCAGACAACAAAATATGGGTGGAAAGCTAGCAAATCCAAGTGAAGAATCCAAGACAATACTTTAGAAGTTTTAGAAATAATTAACATTAGGCTAGATTATATTTATAAGAAAATACTACATATAAGGCATTTTTCATTGATTCAATTTGCATTATAAGTCAGTTTGCATTGCAGCATCAAAATTTATCTCTCCTTTGTGATATGAAGAGAAACTTATTTGATAAAATGCCAGATTTTCTAGTGACAAGACAAAACAAGTGAGCGTGTAATTTCAAATTACACAACCCTGAACTTTGTAGATTTGCACCAATAAATATTATAATTTTGCTAAATTACATAGCAATAATTAGCCCACAAATAGAGGTTAATAAAAGAATCAGCACAGTATCAGAAGAATAATTTGGGTGCATTGATGTAGAACTCTATTGACAGATTAATATACCTTGCAGAACAGCTCTTTCTCTTTTTGTATAACACTAATAAAAATACATAGAACTGGGCCAGAATGATAGTAAAGTGTTTGCCTTGCAGGCGACCGATCTGGGTTCGATCCCCAGCATCCCATATGGTCCCCCAAGCACCGCCAGGAGTAATTCCTGAGTGCAGAACCAGGAGTAACCCCTGAGCATTGCTGGGCGTGACCCAAAAACAATATATATATATATTATATATAGAGAGAGAACTTACGGTTATAATACACATCTTAGAATCTTTACAGTGAAAAATAAAGCTGGGTCTTTAAAGGCTTAAAGCAAATGTGGAAGCAGTGAAATGTTAAAATTTGACCAAAGAAGCACCAAGGAGGTGACTCAGAGGTAATGCGCTTGCCTTGCATGTGTGAGGCCCTGGTTTGATGCTTGGCACCAGCAAAAGTAAAATAAATAAAATAAAATGAGATTTTATTTTAAATCAAAAATAAAATAATAAAGATTAAATAATTTCCATTTCTATCTTGCTAGATATTATACAGTATTTGGCCAAATAATATTATTTTCTTCGCATCATTTAGTTCCTCCTTCACCTGAGTACTACTAAAATTACAACCAGAGTATTTATGAGTGAGTCAGATATCTCTTTCCATTGATCTTCCCTGTATTTTTTCTGAGATTATATTTTGGAGCTCCTGAATATTTCATTCATAACATGTACCTATATCCCACTTCAGTTCTGGGACTGTAGTTGTAAAAAGTGAACAATAAGTATATGTTAAATTTTCCAAAGTGAGACTAATTAGAATATTTCCAAATAAATATTATGCTTTTATACTACTAATAAAAAGAATTGTAAGTTTTTCACATCAATTATTTATCATTACTGGTATTAGTAATGGTTTTAGTAGCAGTAAATATATAAAATCAGGTTACTAATGGTTAGGGAAGCTTAAAATTGACATTGCATAACATTATAAATTGTCCAGTTCATATTCTTTATGTAGGATATGGTGAAAAAAGTAATAAATATACAGCAACACTTACAGCATTGGTGTTTTGTTCTGATACATAATTGGGAATAAATACATAATTAAGAGTAAATAATTAGAACGTGTTGTAAAAGTAAAAGATCTAAGGAGCAATAAATAAAACAAAATATTGTAAATTTTAAAAATAATTTAAACTATGCCGAGTTATTATTCAAATTCTCCTTGAAATAACACATGGAATTTTGATGATGTTTTATAATATTTCTTCTCTCAAAAGCACTATTAAAAACTCAAGATGAGGAGGCTGGAATAATCATACAACAGGTAGGGTACTTGCCTACCTGAATTCCATCCCTGGTACCACATATGATCCCCAGAGCCCTGCCAGGAGTGATCCCTGAGCTCAGAGTAAGTCATGAGCACAACTGGGTATTGCCTAAAAACCAAAATAAACAAAAAATGCAAGAGGTGTTGCCCCTGGATATTACTGATGTACAGATTATTACAATTACTTACATGAAGCAAAGTAGAATGAGTATGAGAGTTTTCTATCTCTAATACTAAATTAAAGCATAGCAAGGGGTTGGAGCGGTAGCACAGCGGGGAGGGCGTTTGCCTTTGCACATGGCCAACCCAGGTTCGATTTCCAGCATCCCATATGGTCCCCAGAGCACCGCTAGGAGTGATTTCTGAGTGCAGAGCCAGGAGTAACCCCTGAGCATCGCTGGGTGTGACCCAAAAAGAAAAAAAATGCATAGCAAGATAAAAAGCTTCCTCTGATAACACAAATCTTATTTTTTGTTGTTGCTTTGTTTACTGAGTACTTATTCAGAGCCCACCAGCCAGATGTAGGTAGAATACACTATCTTGTTTTGACTCAGTTTTTGCCTGACTCTAATGAGCTACAGATGTCACAAAATAATAATAATAATAATAATAATTATAATAACAAAATGGTTTTTACATGAAAACGTTGCAATTTTTGATATGTAATTTAAGTGTGACATAATGACAAAATGCAGAATGCAAAATGTAACAGTGATATAAAGTTTAAACCAATGTAGCATAATGATATCATTCATAACCTTCCTGCAGTAAAGATTGTGCTGGTACACCTTACAGTTCCAATTCTTAATTGCTATGACTCTTACTATTTAGCAAACACCTTGCATAATTCCTGGTAATTTCTGTTTATGCTATTGAACATCAAAGGATAAGAGAAAGAATGATTATACATGTATATCAACCTATAATGAATTTCAAAGGACTCAAACTCCAATTTACCCTGAAATCACTCTGAACAGAAGTAGTCTTTTCTGATCCTAAAGTTACTTCCCTTTTGCTCTGGTCTTTCGGAACTTCAAGAATGATTGTTGATGTTGTTTTGCGATCAACACTCTGCTAAGTGGTAAGGATAGACCATTATCAAGGAGTGGATTCAGAGAGATATGAGGATAGCTCTAGAAGAGAGTAAGGACTCAGAGAGATAAGCCCTGTTTCAGACATTCAGGATGGCATGAAAGTAGCAATTAAAGAGATTTCCGTTCAGGGCCAGAGATACAGTATAAGAAATAAGGCAATCATTTGCCTTACACGCAGGTGTGCCCAGCCAGGGGTCCCTTCTGAGCACAGAGCCAGGAGTAACCCCTAACCACCCGGTATGACCCAACTTATCATGGCCGCCCCTCAAAGAAATAGATTTAGGCTATTTGTTTGCTGAATAATTCCATTTTACTGTTTTAGCCCAAATCTAATAATATTGTCATCAAATATTAATCCAAAAAGAATTTTCCCAGTATCTAGAAAAATTTAGCCTAAAGCTATCTATATAGATCCATATGCATAGTTTGGTAGCTTTATTAAGACATTTCTCACTGGTGTTTTAAATTAATCCACATGAGGAAAATGACAAGTATTGGATGACTTCACCTTGAGTGCAAATAAAAGTATAAAATTATGAGTAGATGAAACTTAAAAAAAAACACTGGTGAATATTGATAAAAGGTTGAGGTTATCTGAGGGAAAGAAGGTTGGAAATGAACAAGTTGATGTGGGTATAAATAAAAACTTTATTGTGATTTTTGGTAACTTTTAAAAAATTTATTAAAGACTAAAAGCAAACAAAAAATATCAATTCACATAAGGGAATTAACTAACAGTGGTTTAGAAAATTGACAGTTACTCAGGTTTGTTTTGCACTCAAAAAAATCTATATTAGAAACAGTATTTCTCTGATATGAAGTAAAGTAGCTATGGATATTTTTAGAAATTAGCTCATAAGAATGCGGTTGTAGAATATGGCTTATCTAAAAATGTCTTTATGAAAAAAATGTCTTTATGTATTTTCAACATTTTAAACATTAAGTAAGAGAAGCGGGTGTAATAAAGAATGATCCCATAGTTTTAAAAATTCTAAAATATAAAATTTAGTTGACAAACTGAGTTTTCCTTCCCATTCTGAAAATACTGACAATCATAACATTTCTTTTAATCAACTGAGTTTTAAGGTAAGCTTTTGGTTTTCCTATTTAAAATTGCTTTTTTTCTCCAGATATTTTGTCATTCCCTCATTCTCTAACTTTAGCAGTTATATAACAGTGTTAGGAGACCCTCCCTTGCAATTGGAAGGCAAGATAATGATCACAAGAGTTATTTTCTGTGACATACTAGAGTGTCTTATAACAAAAAAGAATGGACAGACACAGAATGATCCCTCCGATGTGTGGGATATAATATAAAGTAATATACACAGTAGGGGGATAACAAGTGTCCAAAGGCAACAGGGACTGAGAAGCTGACCATGGTGGGGAGATGGGGGAAGATTAGGATGAGGGTTGGGGAAATTGGGACAATAGTGGAAAGAAGAAATTGAAGGGTGAGATGCTAAATTATTTTATGAGTGAACCCTACCATTAACAGTACTATAAACCATGGTGCCTAAAATGAAATAACGTTTTAAATGAATGTGAGATAAGGAAGCCAAGGCATATTTTTTCTATAATGTTTCTGTGATGAAGAGCAAATGGGTGGGAAGAAGCAGGAAGAGATGGGGGTGGGGGTGGTAGTTGTTTGTTTCAAGAGAAGTCTGTTTGTATATGACTGGAGGTGGCCTGGTAGACACAGAGATGAAAGTGTCTCTTACATGTCTGAAAGCAGATCTGCCAGAATAGGATTTCTGCAAAGATGTGGAAAAATACAAGATGTTAGAGCCCAAATGGATGAGGAAAAGGCAAACTTAGGATGTAGGCAGGGAATATAACCACAGAAATGACTTCAAAATACAACTTACACATTGTAATAAACCAAAACTAAATGTATTCTCAACTCAGCTTCAACTAAGTCAGACCCCAATTCTAAAAAAATATTTTCAGTTCTTTAGCCAGAGTAGCATTAGTCACAATAACCAAAACATAGAAACAAACTAAGTGCAATCAATAGGTGACTGGATAAAGAAGTTATCATCTAGATATTCAATGGAAATCTATCCCACCATTAAAAAGCAATGCCTTTTGAGGCAAAATGGATGAAACTTGAGAAGTTTATGCTAGGTGAAATAAACTCGAAAGTAAAAGTCAATTACCAGATGATTTCTCTAGTATAAGGAATATAAATAGTCCCAAAAAAATGGACTAAATTTTCACCAAAAAAATGAAGCCAAAACTGAAAAATATTGGAATTATCAGAGAGAAAGAGGAAGTTGGGTTGTAGGAAAGGTGAGGGAGTGACACTAGAGCTTTAGGGACAGGTGTGGTGAGTTACGTTCACTAAAGAAAGTGTGGCTCTACTCAATACCCCTATTGCAAACCACGACACCCAAAAGGAGAGAGAGAGAACAAATTGGAATGCTCTGCCACAGAGGCGGAGTGGGGTGGGGGGGATGGGTTAGGGGGGTGGGAGGGATACTGGGTTCATTGGTGGTGGAGAATGGACACTGGTGAGGGATGGGCTCTCGAACATTGCATGGGGGTAAAACAAACACGAAAATGTGTGAATCTGTAACTATACCCTCACTGTGACTCACTAATTAAAAAATCAATAAATTATAAAAGAAAAAATAAAAAGAAAAGAAAAAATAAAACAAAAGAAAAAAAAGAAAGTGTGGCTCTGTACCTCTGAAATGTATCATAGTGTTGTAGAGCAATACAATTTATTTTTGAAATAATTTAATTTTTAACATTTTATTGGGTAATTATTTATAATGATGTGAATTATAATTTTCTTGCATACATTGTTCCAACACCATACCTATCCCCAGAGAGTCCCTTCCCTTTACCAGTGTCCCAAAGTAAGCTGAATTCTGTAGACAAAATTTCCTGTTCCAATGCTTTGGGCCATTTTTGTTTCTTACTATGTATTTTAATATCCCACTTATGAGAGAGATTGTGTGTGTGGACATGGCAATGCCTTCGTGTACATATGTAAATTAATAAAGCTAAACTTGTTATATTAAAAAATATTTAAATCAATGGGTGATAAAAAGTATGATTCAAAGTAATTTTGACTACTTTTTGTATTTATTTACAATCAGTGTATATCTTTTTTAAAACAGATATATAAATTTTAAAACAATATTATTGGGGTCAGGGATATAATAGAGCAGGCAGAGTGGTCACTTGCCTTGCATTTGATTGACCTGGGTTTTATTCCCAGCATCCTATATAGTCCCACAGATATTACCAGGAATGATTTCCTGAGTGCAGAGCCAGGAATAAGTTCGAGTACCACTGGATGTGACCCAGTGGTGCTAGAAACAAAATTAATATTATGAATAATTCTATGCTCACCCATCCATTTACATAATTTTAAATTTGTATTTAATATTTTAAAAGTTCAAAAGTAAAGTGAGGATAGTCAATCAAATTGTGATGGCTTCACCCCAAGTTAAGTTCACCTACGTGACCGCCAAGAAATATTTGTGAGAAGCTGTTTGTCATAATTATCAGCTAGTAAGAAAGGAGAGGAGAAGGAAGAGAAATGTAGCATGTCAGTGATATGTCATATAAATAATTAAAAAGAGCTGTAGGATACTGAACTAAGTTAGCTCTAAGAAGATGAGGTCATGGTCAACCAGTGCTAGAGTTGCAATTTCCATGTCTGAGGTTTTGCAGATCTCGAGAAGCCAGAGAGTGAGTAACTGAGGTAAAATAGAGGAAAAGATGGATTATGGTGGAGACCGTTCATTTTGTTCTGTCTGCAAAGAATTTTTGGAACACGCGCTTACCATGGGAGGCATTAAGAAGATTCGCCCAGAGACTCAGAAATCCAATGAACAAACTTAAAGAACCTTTGCAAAGGTCAGATTGCAAAATAAAGTCTGTGAACAGCGAGAATTAGGTTGTCCTTCAGACCCGGGGTATGTGGAGTGGAAGCAGCTGTGGGGCCAGCGAGGGTCAGAGAAAGTTTTATATGAAGAGAATGTCTGAGCTTTGTGCTCTTTGAATAATGGGAAAACTTCAAGGACGTGCTGAAATGACCTACTGGCTACTGGGAAGAGAGAGAGAGGGGAGGAAGAGGTCAGCTACAGCCTTGGAGGAGGAAATGCAAAAGAGAAAGACAGTGAGATAAAAGCATTTACATATCGTATATAGTTTCGGCCTGGAGCAATAGTACAGTGGGTAGGGCGTTTGCCTTGTATGCAGCTGACCCGGGTTCGATTCCTCCGTCTCTGTCAGAGAGCCTGGCAAGCTACCCCTGGCGTACTTGATATGCCAAAAACAGTAACAAGTCTCACAATGGAGACTTTACTGGTGCCTGCTTGAGCAAATCGATGAACAAAGGGAGGACAGTGCTACAGATGTCATATAGTTTTCACTCTGAAACTTAGATTCAAACCAGACTAATCTGGGCAGAGTGATGCATTAGAGCGGAAGTCATGCATCCAGAACAGCTTTCCTTGTCCACTTGTTAGATAAAAAACAGGCTGGGAAACCGGGAACCCAGAATGTCCATATCTATAGGGTTGGTCCGTCTCACCATTCTATTCCAATGCTGATACATAAGGGACACTTACTGAATACTCACTGGATAACATTCTAATCTCTCTTGCTGACATTTCTATTTTAAGTCTGCTTGACCTGGTAGTATCGTGGTGGGTGTGACGTTGTCTAGAATATTCCTCCCCACTGAACTTCCCTCAACATAACTCACAAAACTGCAAATTCAGGCTATTCTTTTCCCAGAGATTTGTCATATGATCTGGGACATTGTAGCTTTCCTTTTTTAAGCCCAAATATCTTGGTCTATCAAATAAGAGTAATAGCTAACCTTTTTCCCTAAATGCCAAATACTAATAATTGGAATCAGGTACCATGATACACACCTTGATTTATTTTTTAATACGACCCATCCTCATTAACCCCTTTTATGGGCAATACGACTCTCCCCCACCTGTTGCAGGCTAGGTTTCCAAGGTTTTACAACAGGTGGCAACACCTGTATCTGAACCCTAATTGGCCCGCCCTCAACCTCTGTTTTGACTGCCTTTTAACAGTACGACCTCATTATATAGTGGTGAAGACTCAATGAAACTGATCGATGTAAAAGAGTGCTCCAAGGAAGTAAGAATTTGTCGTCATTTTGATTTTTTACCTACATCTTATTAGGAAGCCTTGTGTTCATTGGATGCAAGACTCGCCACGCGCTGAGAGAAATTAGATGATTTCATCTGAGGCAGAGCCCGTTGGGAAAAGGTCACTCTTGGTGGGATGCTAATTCACACTTATCTTCATGCAGCTTTCCTCATTTCCGCATTCTAGTTTGGAAATGAGGATGACGGCAGGACAGACCCGGCCTCTCGTCTCAACAGCCCTCGGAGATGCAGATAGATGCCTTGTACACCCACATCTCCCAGGCTCCAGCCCAAACAGTTTGAGTCATTTCAACCTTTTCGTCTTGGCATGACTTCCAAATACCCTAAATAAGCTCTGGTCTATTGAAGACACCGTAACATGGGGCAGCCACAAGAGAACAGGAAACTGTAATCCATCTGTCAGCTAATGTTTGCTCTCAGAACAGGACTGTTGACAGAAATGATAGTGGAAGTGTCCTGGTTCCACTATGAAATATTTTCCCAGAGCCCACTCTATTCTGCCTTTAAACTCTGTAAGCAAATGGATTTATAAATATTGAACTTACTTGACTTTAATCCTCCATTTGTTCACATATATTTTTCTTCTGATTTATAATTTTATGGTTGGTTTGGGAAATTAATGGCACAAGCTTCATATATGTCCTTTTATTAGACAATGTTGATAGAGCTATCAATTCTACCAACATTTTCTGACCAGTTTAAATAGTAACTTAATCCTCCCATATATTGTCTCTCACTCTTGATGCCATGTCCTCCACAGATATGTTCCCCGTGTGCCACCAATTTACTCATCTGAGTATTTAAATAGAATATATTATACACATACATACTGAAATATTCATAAGAGCTTGTGGCTGAGAGTGTTTTAATCAATTATAAATAAACCACATTTTCTCAATCATATAATTTTAGTCTTTAAGAATGCCTTTTTATTCAGGCCATCATTTCTTAAAATACAAAAAAAAATCCTAAGTATTACCTAACTGAAGTCCTCAAATTAAAAATCAAGTTTTAAAATTTTATGAACATTTTAGCAGGATTGGCATCTGAAATAAAATTGAGAAACATAAAACCCACATCATTTAAAAATGTCTCAGATCCCATGGAAAGGAGGTAACATTTTTATTCTCAGAGAAATTAATTGGAGAGACTAAATAGTCTCGTTGCATGTCGAACACAATCACTGAGAGAAGGGAACAGGTAGCTTGTCATCAAGAGCAGAACGACTTTAGTCCTCCTGTTTGGATGGCTGGGAGCATTTCAAGCTTGCACTGTGAGCCTCTCAAACAAATGGCTTTCCAGTTTGAAAGCTGAGTGGCTGGTAAGAAGTAAAAACGTAGGGGCTGGAGTGATAGCACAGAGGGTAGGGCGTTTGCCTTGCACGCGGCCGACCCGGGTTCAATTCCCAGCATCCCATAGGGTCCCCTGAGCACCGCCAGGGGTAATTCCTGAGTTCAGAGCCAGGAATAACTCCTGTGCATGGCCAGGTGTGACCCAAAAAGCAAAAAAAAAAAAAAGTAAAAAAAAGAAGTGAAAATGGAGAGATGAAGAGATAGCACATCTTAAGTTAAGGAGCTTACTTTGCATATGACTGATTCCAGTTCTGATCCCTGACACCACATTTAGTCCATTGAGCAGCCCCAGAAGTCTCCTCTGAGCACAGATCCAGGAGTACCCCTGAGCACCATTGGGTCTGGGTCTAACCTCACCCCCATAAAAGTGAAATATGTTGCTCAATAAAAACTTTAAATCAAAATAAGAGGGAGTTTGCGTAAATACGCTATTCTTCCCCGACAAATTACAAACTCTAAACATTATTGAATGTTGGTAATTGGAAATTAAAAATTAATACATTGACATTTGCTCTCAAAATTCAGAAAGACTAGAACAAATGGAATAAACCAACGAAACATCATAATGGTCACGTTGGTTAGATATTATGGCTTTAAATTAGCATTGGTGTTTCACATTTATGAACTTGTGAAAATATCTAGTTTTTTCATTTGCACTTATCTGTGTTTCTTTGTTGATTCATTTTGGGGGGGGCTTCACTGGTGGTCCTTAGCAGTCACTCCTAGCAGTAGTGGGGACATCCTGCAGAACCAAACCTCAGCTTCCGGATACAATTATGAGGTCCAACCATTTGAGCCCTCTCCCTATCCACATTGTTTGCATCTTTATTGCTTGGATTTTTAAACAAATTTCCATTTGTAGCCTCCAGAGAATTTGGGACTAACAAGTTTTTGGTGTTAGATAAATGTTCTTATTAGACAAGTTTTGTTGAAAAAGAAATCTACCAGATACTTTTATTATTAATTTTAGGGCATGTAAAATTTACAGTTAGATTTTTGAAGTTTAAAACATTTAAGTTCTCTAACTTAATTTATAAAAATCTGATAAATGTCATGTGAATGTTTTTTTTTCATTGTTAACACTTCCCTCAAACTTACTGGAAGAAAAAAAATTAATAAGTGCATAAATGACTATAATCAAATGTTATTATCCAAATTAGTGGAATAAAGGTAACACAGGTAGTCAAGTCAATAGACAAGCCTGAAATTGTATATACATGGCAGGACTTATTGAAATTTGTTGCACTCATTAGAAAAAAATTTTCTATGAGATCAATTTATGTTAGCACTAGTATACCCACTTCCTAGGCTCATTTCAACTTATTAAATTAAGGGCTTTTCACAAAGGAGACTCAGTTCTTGTCAGCGTAAAGAATAGAGCAAAAAAACAGGGTCTCTAATTATTTCTGATTATCAAATACAATGTCTGCAAATGCATATTGGAAATTTTGAGGAAAGAATGAAAGTTTTCAAAAAATAAAAAGGTTAAATCAGGGATGGAGACGTGGTTCGAGTGCTGGAGCCATATTCAACATGAGCGAAGTCCTTGTTCAAGCCCCACCACTGTGCGGTGCCTCCTTCCCCAGAGCAGCTAGGCATGGCACCACTGTGATTATTTTATGCTAAATCAAACATATTTTTAAATATTAATCACTGTATCACTGTACCACTGTCATCCCATTGCTCATCGATTTGCTCGAGCGGGCACCACTAATGTTTCCATTATGAGACTTGTTGTTGCCAGGCTCTGTCGCGGGGACAGAATACTCTCAGTAGCTTGCCGGGCTCTTTGAGAGGGACAAAGGAATCGAACCCAGGTAGCTTGCCAGGCTCTGCCAGTGAGGGTGAGATACTCTCGGTAGCTTGCCAGGCTTTCCGAAAGGTATGCATGTGTGTATGTATGTATGTGTGTGTGTGTGTGTATATATATATATATATTTATATATATATATATACATATATATGCCATTACATACACCTGGGTCCCTCTGCTGGTACCCTCATGCATGAGGCCTGTCCAAACGTGTGGAGAGGGGCCTACAGCATGGCTATAGCTAGATTCCGGTGGTCTTCGGCCCGGGAGCTCTGCTCAGGGTAGGGAGGGAAGCTGGAGCCCATCCCTCAGAGGGGCCCCGGGGAAGACAGCCAGGCATGCGGGCAAGAGACTCTCTGCATGAGAGTACCGGCAGAGAAGCCCAGGTGTGTGTAATCCCATCAAAGGCCAACATCCAGAGAGAGACTTAAAAGCAGGCTCTCAGATATCTTTAGCCTACTTTTCCTTCTGGGAGAAACTGGCAATCTTCTGAGAGTTTCCTGCCCACATGGGACAGCCTTGCAAGCTTCCTATGGTGTATTCATATGCAAAATCCAGTAACAAGCTGGATCTCATTCCCTTGACCCTGAAGAGCCCCCAGTGCAACATCACTGGGAGGGCCGAGTCGAGATAGACTTCTAAGATCTCAGGGAAAGGATGAAATGAGATGTTACTGAGCCCGCCCAAGAAATCGGTAATTAACAGGATTTCGTGTCATCCTGTTGTTCATTGATTTGCTCAAGCAGGCACCAGTAACAAGTCTCACCTGTGAAACTTGTTGTTACTGTTTTTGGCATATGGAATACACCACAGGTAGCTTGCCAGACTCTCCAAGAGGGATGGAGAATCAAACCGAGGTCGGCCGCATGCAAGGCAAACGCCCTACCTGCTGTGCTATCTGCTCCAGCCCCATATATATATATTGTTCTCTATGATTTGTTGCCTACTGTCTGAACTCCACCAAATATGGTGTGGTAATTATGGAAAATGAGTAGGAAGTGTCTTCTAATGTGTCCAGAAAGCGACCTGGAGCTTGACGGCGGTCTGGTAGTGGAGGTCCACTGCCGGGGCTGGGTGCATCGAGGCAGGGAAGGTTCTCACGAGCCCCCCTGGGGCACCCCGAGTGAAGACAGCCTTGTTCAGAGTTCCCCCCAAAATAAATCATTAATCTGATATCATTTCTTGATATTTTTCTGCTCTTTAAAACCTATTAAAAGTAAAAATAAGATACAGATATAAAAATTCAACTATGTTAGGTTGTACGGAATAAATATTTAAAGTCTGTCAGGTTTGATTTAGATGGCTTTTTAAATGAAATAAAGCTCAATAGAGCAAATAAAAATTTTTACTGTTCTCCATCCTAGTTTGTTTCAAACCCTGTCTCCAACTGCCTTGAACTTAGTTTCAGAATCAGATTTAAAATTGTCTATTGATCATAAAATTTTGTTGCATCCTCTTTACTTTGTGGTCTTTGTTTCAGAAGTTCTGTATTGATCTACTAAATAGATTTGGCCTCCTTTATTATTAGAAGCCTGTTGAAATTTCTTCTGTGGTGTGTTTTATTGTGCCATCCAGTAGAAATATACTTTTTAATCTAGCGTATGCTTTATTTTCTTGGGCTTTTGTGATCACTAACATTCTTCATTAGTTTTTAAGTTTAGTTTTCAACCATAGTAAACCTGATTGGCAATCCCAGTTACAATTATCCCTCATTAAATCATTACTATTTCCCCTGAAAATAGCCATCAGAATCTTTTTTTTTAGTTTTATGAACAATGCAATTTCTATTAGGCACAATATAGTTTTTTTAATTTATTTATTTTATTGAATCATCCTGTGGAAAGTTACAAAGCTTTCAGGCTGATGCTCAGTTATACAATTCTTGAGCACCCGTCCCTTCACCAGTGCACATATCCCACCACCAAAAACCCCAGTATACCTCCCACTCCCCAACCCCCCACCCCCGTCTGCGTAGCTGATAAATTTCACTTCACTTTCTCTTTAGCTTGATTACAGTCTATATTTCAACACAAAACTCACTATTGTTGTTGGAGTTCCCCCCCCCGCAAAAAAACAGCCCTGCTGAAAAGGAAACATTTGATAATTAGTTTTCCTTGCTGAGAATGAAGAGATATGAAGCTGCGTGGCCGCAATAGTGGCCACACGGTTTGGATTTCTGTAATTTAGTATTTTAGTAACTAAGTCCAGGGAGATTTATGTTATAAATTGCATAATTTCCCTTCCTGAGGCAGCATGGGGCTATGGCTTAGTTCACAGTCTAGAGATATTTCTGCAAGCAGCTGCTGGTACCAAAAGTAGTCTAGCTGGCCTCCGGATCATGGTCGATCAACCACAGAGCGGCCACACAAACGTGTGGCCACCCGGGTCACATCTCAGCAGAGCAGCCATCAGAGTCTTTATCTGTAAAGTAGAATCATTATATTATGATATTATTAAATAATCAAATTTAAGATATTTTGAAATGAAGATAAAATAGCTTAACATTAGTTTTTTTTTTTCCAGGTCATCATAAATACTCTGGGTCTTCAGTAGAACCCAGTGTTAGACAGAGAGAACTGTGATTGGTCATAATTTATCTGCCAATTTATTTTATGTCCTAAAGAGCCAGTGAGGTGCTACACCTTAATCCACCTAAATCCTTAGAGACCAAGCACATCATTCTTTGCCACACATTCTCCATTATCTACACAACAAGGCTTCATACCACCCAAAGTTCCAGTGTCAGCTTTCCCATTGCCTGGACCCATTGCAGAAATCTTACTTTCAAGACTTTGCATATTTTCTATCTAGTTCTCTCTGTCTCTCCTAGGCCTCTTTGATCTCAGAAAACTCTTATTTCTCCTGGTATTTATTAGTTCATCTCTACCTGGCCACAGAATGTCAACCTAATTAATGTTGATGACATAATAAGGTAACTCATGATTCCCTTACTCTTTATCTCCCCTTGTAACATGCCAAGAGACACCACTCTCACCAGAGGGAAGGTCACACTGATGATGTTGGAACACTATATGCCCAAAAGAATTTTCTCTATTAATTTCATACCATACAATATGTCTTTTCTTAGTCCCTCTATACTATTGTGTTTTCTTCTCCATTTTATGTATTATGGACAACTTTGTAAAATACAATATTTTCATAAAAGAAAATTTTAAAAAAAAAATATGCACCAGAAATTTCATCAAGAAAATGTGAGTCTCACACATGCTTCCTCTCACTTTTGCCTCCTCCCAGGTCCACCTGCACTGACACCACCACCATCCTTGGAGTCTCAGGGAGGGGCCTCCTTTTGTGTTATTTATCCCATCTTTGTCCCCTCTTGGAATTTTTTCAATTAATTTTGCATCATACCGTATGTTTTTCCTTAGTCTCTCCTTACTGTCATGGCTTCCTAGCCATTTTCTTTTTCATGAATCCCTCAATGACTTCCTAAGCCCTTTTTTCTTCTCCTCATTTAACTTTTACAGTGTATGTACCACTGAGTTACCTTCAATCCACTCTAATATAGTTTTTACATGGAATATTGTTACTGTGTCCTACTGCTCCCACAACTGAAATCTTCAGTTTCCTTTCTCCTCTGCTGTATATCGTGCTCTCCTTCACTTCTTATTCTTAGCACAACTCTATTCATTCAACTCCACTAATATCTTCTCTTTGGGAAAGAAGAAAAGAGCTCCATTTCTTCTTGCCTTCTCAACATTTTTTTTATATTTACTAACCCATCCTATTTCCTGTTTCCTAGTTCTTCCTATTTCCAATCTTCAAATGCTAGACTCCCCTAGACTTCCTTCCTAAGTCAAGTGTACCTCTTATTTCCTTCCCATGGGAAAAAAATCCGCATGGGTTTCTAGTTCCTCAAAATATCTTCCTTGTTATTTGTCACCTCTTGGAATTTTCTCTATTAATTTCATACCATACCATATGTCTTTTCTTAGTCCCTCTATACTATTGTGTCTTCCTCTCCATTTTCTTTCTCATTATCAGAAGACTTATTTTCTAATATTCTAATTCTTTTAATAGGGTCATTGCAGGCAGTGTTTGAGGATGCTGAGACAATTCTCAGCAACCTAAACTTGGAGGTAAAGACCCAAGAGTTTGGTGCTTCAGCCAGTAATGCTCTAGAACCAACAGAAACTGCATCTGGCGGTGCTCAGGAGACCATTCAATACCAGAGATCATACTTTGAGTCTCATGTATGTAAAGTGTGTGCTCTATACTGGAATGATCTCCCTAGCCACAGAGCTTCAGATTTTAGGAGCCAGTTGATTTCTATATATGCCCACCTGAACATATAAGCAGCTCAGCTAAACTTAAGGATGATCAGAATTCACTCTTACTCGTAGTTCTCTTTCTAGCTCAGTATTCCCTATCTCCAACTAAAGGTACCACCTCATCGTAGGAAATCAGGAGACACATGACCTGCTCTTTCATCCCATCTTAGCACCAAGTGGAAATGTTTCACCTTTGAAATGTTTCTGCATGCAATTTCTTCTCTATGTTCTATATTATCTCTTTTGTTACTAACTCTAGTTTTTTCTCTCCTTTTCCCACAAGGAAAGAGTGAAGCACAATTGTGTTTATAATAAATTTACATAATTAGAATATTTCATATTGTTATATTTTTTAAAGAAATGATATGTATGATACATGACTTAATTTTGTAAAATGAAATATATATACATATATATGTAACTCCCCTCTGCTAAAGTCATATCTTATTAAAAATTACTGGTACAGACTCTCATTCTCAGACCTATAAATAGAGTTGAGAAACCAGAGATAGTTCTTCAGGTATATGGACAGCTTAACTTTGACAAAGGAGAAAAGAATATGAAATGCAGCAAAAAGATTCTTCAACAAATGGTGTTGGAGAACTGATCAGTCACAAGTGAAAAATGAATTAGGACACCAATCTCATACTATGCACAAAATTCAATTCAAAATGGATTAAAGGCCTTAATATCAGATCTTAATTCATACATTATATTGAAAAAATAACAGGCAAAACTTTTTATGACACTGAATCTAGAAATATCCTCATTGACTCAATACTAATGCCTAAACATGAAAACAAAGATAAATAAATAAGTCTACATCAAGTTAAGAAACTCCTCCACAAACTGGGAGAAAAATATTTGTCTATCACTCATCTGTCAAAAGATTAATATTCAATAAATATTTAAAGCTCTTGTAAAAGTTAGCAACAAAAGCAAAGGACCTCCTCAAAAAAAAACAGGGAGAAGAAATGAACAAATTCTTTCTCAAAGAATGCATACAGATAGGCAGTAGATACTAAAAAAAAAAAAATCTACATCACTTACAATCAGGGAAGTTAAAAACAACAATGAGCTACTGCCTCACACCAGTGAGGCTGGTACACATGAAAAAAAGATTGAAAGGGCTGGAATGATAGCACAGTGGGTAGGGCGTTTGCCTTGCACATGACTGACACGGATTCGATTCCCAGCATCCCATATGGTTCCCCTAAGCACCACCAGGAGTAATTCCTGAGTGCAGAGCCAGGAATAACTCCTGTGCATGGCCAGGTCTGACCCAAAAAGCAAAAAAAAAAAAAAGCAGGCAGTGCTGGTGTACATGTGGGAAGAAAGCAAGCCTTATCCACTTTTCAAAATAGCTAAAATTGAGCTTCCATATGAACCAATAATTTCACTTCTAGGCCTCTACCCCAAGGGCCAAAAATACTATTTCAAAAAGACATTTGTTCTCCTCTGTTCATTGCAGCACTAGTCATAATAGCCAAAAATCTGAAAATAACCTGAGTGTTCAGACCATACCATTGGATAAGCTGTGATATATATACACAATGCAATACTACTCAGCTATTTTAAAAATAATAAAATTATGCAAATTGCTAGACATGGATGAAATCAGAGTGACCTCATATGAGTGAAGTAAGTCAGAAGGAGAGGGATAGATGCAGAATGATCTTTCTTAGAGGAGGGTCCATCATAACAACATTTGTTAGAAATGGTCATTCTGGACAAGAACTGATTGTTGAAAGTACATGATAATCTTTCAGCATCTATGTTGCAAATGCATAATGCCTAATGCATAATGCCAAATGCAAATGCATAATGCATAATGCCTAAAATGAGAGAGAGAAGAGAGGTGCCTGACATAGAGGCAGGTTGGGGTGAGGGGTGCTTTGGGGGTGAGGGAGAGAAAGGGGACTTTGGTGCTGGGAAATTACACTGGTGGAGGGATGGGTGTTGGAACATTGCATGACTGAAACCCAATCATGAACATCTTTGTAATGCTCTATCTCATGGTGATTCAATAAAAAATAATTTTTTAAAAAAACATAAATTAAAAAAATAAGACACAATTCACTAAGAAGTTTTTTTAAAAAATGATCATTCTCATGTGTGGGATGTAAAGAAACATAGTAGTTGGGGCTGTACTGATAATGCAGTGGGTTGAGTACTTGCCTTTTATGTGACTCCTCTGAGGCCACTCTAAGGTCACCTGCAACGTTGTCCCTTGAGGATTTTTCCTTTTCACTATTTTTGGGGTTCAGAATAGCTATCCCTGCATTTCAGCTCTGTTTGGGAGTGTACAAAGAGAGAAAATAGTACACAGGATAAAAATATAACTAAGTGATAAGAACCGATGCAGCACTGGAGATCTGTAGAGAGTGACTAAACGAACTTTGCTTTGTCCTTCAGAACCTTATACTCTAGTGACAGGGACAGAGATGTATTGAGTAATTTAACTGTAATAACTATTACAGAGGTTACCAAAATAATACAGTATTTCCCGTAACACTAGAGTGTGTTATGAAAAAGTAATAGGTTATAATGTTTATTATTGTTGTTCTGATTGTTTCCAGATCAATTCCAGGATAACAATTTCTAGAACCACTAATTTTACTGGGCATCTGTTAAAAAAATAAAATTTCTTAGAGCTTTCCTGTTAAATTCTCAAAGTTCATAACTTGGTTTTCTTCTTTCTTCTTTCTCCTTATCTCTCTCCCAGCCTGAAGTTCTGGATCAAATACAAAATCTGAGGGAGTTGTGGATGGACAATAATGCATTGCAAGTACTACCTGGGGTATGTAAGTTTTTATTATACCATGTTGTTTGGCATCATTGTTGTATATTTATTTTAATTGATGTTATATCTAATTTCCAAAAGCATTTCAAAGTAAAATAGCAAATAGCAGTGTGCCAGCTGTGCTTGGTCATTGAATATTTTTAAGTTTGCTTTTAAGCATTTCATGTATTAGTGAGTTTTATACGGAAGTAAGACATAAGAAAAAATTTCTTATTCTCTTAGGAATGCTTTTTAATTTTACTCCACATTTACTACTTATTTTCTAAACTGAGGCTTTCATATTTTTAAGTACTTTATATAATACCAAGGCTTTATTTTATAAAATCAAGCTTATTTTTATCGGTAACTGAATAGATTTATGCTTCTATTGTTAAAATTCTTCTAAAAATGAAAAAAGTCTCTCAGTTCAGGGCATTTATAATAGAGCTTTTTTGAAATTTTGAAAAGGATGGGAATCATATCTAATAAAAACAAAAATTAAACTGGGTTCAAATTTTCTCTGACTCAAAGACAATCTAGTAATATCACAAATAGTTACCACTTAACTCATTGACTGTGTTTATACCTTTTTTTCCCAATCCTGTGAAAAGCAAATTTCTGTCATATACAAAAATAAACACATGTACACACACACACACACACACACACACACACACACACACACAAGGTCCCCGCATATGATGTGACTCCAGGTTCTTTGCCTTGAGTCAGATAGCCAGGGCAGCCAGATGTGTAATTCTTCAACCACTTTGACTTTGCTCTGCTCCCAAAGTTGATGACTATTGTGAATTGACAGGATTAATTTCTTTGAAATGATTGCAAAAGCCACAAGAACAAAATTATTCTCTTTTGAACAAACTTTGAACTTACACAGATACCTCTGGCAAAAGGTTATGGAAAAGATACTTTTTTCCCTTATCAAAAGAAAACATTTCTGCATTCAGTACAGACTCAAAACAGGAAAAAACAGGCACATCTTCTATTTACTGATTTACTTAAAAACTTTTTACAAATACACATCTCTGAACCAGGAATCACACTGAAGTCAGGAATATAAAGACAATATATTTAATAAACTTCAATACACTTGTTTGAGGAGCTTATCTCTAATAGGAGAGAGACATTTGGATTCCAATACCCATGATAATCACTGACTTACACCATATTCAGTGTGTTCACACAATTTGGGCAACACAGGTAAGGTATTCATCAATCCCCTACTCAGAAATTGAGGAATCAGAAAACATAACTAGTTGGTAATATTTGCATCTGCTTCTTCAACAGACTTATTTACTCAAAAACACACATGTAGTATTTACTGTAGACCGCCCACTATCTAAATATTGACTCATGAAATCCCCATCACAATATAAAGTAATTAATTACCATTTCTGTGTCACAGAAGAGGAAAGAAAAGAAAGAATAACCTGTTCAAGGTCATGCAGCCAGTCCATGGTGAACTAAAATTCAAGTTCCAAAGATTGTTGTTCACTATAATACTCTAGAATGTAATCTCTATAGAACCAAGAGAAGATCCAAATTGGAATTAAATTTATTTTGCTTTTGACACTTTTTTCATTCCCAAAGCTTAACCTCCTGGGCTGGAGCAATAGCACAGCGGGTAGGGCATTTGCCTTGCACACAGCTGACCCAGGTTCGAATCCCAGCATCCCATATAGTCCCCTGAGCACCACCAGGAGTAATTCCTGAGTGCAGAGCCAGGAGTAACTCCTGTGCATCGCCGGGTGTGACCCAAAAAAAGAAAAAAAGAAAAAGAAAAAGAAAAAAGTCAATCTCCTTTAATAAAGTATTCACTTTTTTCAACTTTTACTTTTTTTACCATGATTTACAAATGCGCAATAATGATAGAGTTTTATATGTACAATATTCCAACCCCACACAAACAACCAATGTGTCCACTCTTCCTACCAATGACCCAAAGGGATCTCCCAGCTACGTAGCTCAGTTGTGTAGCCCATTGTTTAGTTTCCTTTGCCTTAGTTTCCTTTGCCTTTAAATTCCCTTACTATATTTATTTATATCCCACATAAAAAAAAAATCATTCTGTATTTCTCCTTTTGCCCTCTGCAAGACATGCCCTAAAGTCAAAAAAAAAGGATGAAGGTTTCAATTCTGCTCTTCTTCCTATGGCCAAGGTCCCAGCTATGCAATCCACAGTTCACTATTTACCCGAGGTATGGCTTGTTGTCTCTTGTCCTCGGATGTCAGGTAGTAATCCAGGTCCCTCTGCTCTTCTCAGCTAAACAGACCCTTCTAGAAAAATATCACACTCTCCCCACCATGGAATCTTCTCAAAGCCAAATGCGATGCTGCCATTCCCATCATGCAAGTCTTAAAAGCTGTCATCACCCTGAAGATGCAGTGGTCCCCTCCTCACACAAAGACCTTTCAGAAATGACTCCTTCCTGACTTCGCTGCTTTCAGTAGCTTTGAAGTGCTTCTTCAGACAAGCCTTTCACACTTGTCTGTGAATGCACATGCTGTTCTTTCCTTCAGGATCAGGACGGGGCAAGGACTGGGACAGGCGCTTCATTTTCCCACGACCAGGGTCTTTCTGGCAGCTTGTCGCCCTGTGCTAGCGCCGTGTTCTCTCCCTGCTGTTTTGCTTGCCCACATCAGAAAGTATTCTAGCATCTTGTTGACTTGACACTTGCTTCACTCTGTGAAGGATGCTTACTTTGAGTAATAACAGGTCTCCACGCTTAGCTTAGCTGACTTATTTATGATTGTGCTTCAATCTACAATACAAGTCCCTGGACATTGTTGATTCTCCAAAAAGGATTGGTGTATAAACGAGGTATTGACACTGCTCAGTAGGAAAAAAGTCCTACTATTTTACAATTTAAAATATCTCCCGTGCATCTAAAATAGTCAGAGTCAGCATATCACCATACTTTGTTTCAGTGGCTATTTATTGAACTATTTATTGAATGGCTATTTATTGAACTCATTGTGGCAATTTAAAAATCATCCCTATTTTTCCTTAAACTGTTATAGCAAGACACAATCCATATGACATAAAATTTACCATTTAATGTTCACAATTTATTCATTTTAAAAATACTCAAATAATTTAATAGAAAACCACAGTATAGCTTTAGAACAATTTTATTAACCCCCAAATACTGAAGCCCTTAGCAGTGACTTAGCTCACCACAAACTAACGACCATAATCTACTCTCTCTCTCCATAGAGTTGCTTCTTCTGGACATTCTATATAATTAGAATAATATAATGTTTGGAAGTTTGTGATGCTATTCCTTTCATTTAATGCTTAATTTTTAATACTTAATTTTTATAACCAATGTTTCTTTTTATTGTCAAATAGTATTCTAACAAATGGATGTATTCATTATATTCATTTTTGTTTGTCTATTCATCAATTAATGAACATTAGGTTGTCCCCCCTACCCTCCTTTTGACTCTAATAATTCTGCTTTAAATATTTTTTGGATAATCCATAAGCATTATGGATATATTCCATTTTTACATATGCATAGGGATTTCTGAATAATATGGCAAGTCTGTGTTAAATGTTTTAAGGAACTGATGAACATTTTTCCAAAGTGGCTGCTTGTACATTACCAACAGCCGTATTCCAGGTTATCAGTTCTCTACATCCTCACCAATACTGAGATACTGTCACTGCTTTCAAAATTAATTTACAGTGTTTTTTTCCCAACTTTACAATGTCTTGTGAAAGTTTCTCATCTAACCCTGAGTTTATGCAATGTCATCAAGTCTATAGGGAAGTTAAAGATGCTGGTATACCTGGATATGTCGAAAAACAGAATAGAAACGGTTGACATGGACATTTCCGGATGTGAAGGCCTAGAGGACCTCTTACTGTCATCCAATATGTTGCAACAGTTGCCTGACTCTATAGGTGAGATGATGGGATTTTGTCACAAATGTTTATATCCTCTTATGTGCCATTTTATTTTTTGGTGATACAGTTTTGCAAGTGTAGGAAACATACTGATGGCTTGATTTAAAGGAATCAGCAAGTTCTATACTCAAAATAACAAAATAATATTTATAATTAACTTAAAATGAAATAAGAAGTATAATTGCCCAGGTCAAAAGACTCTCCTTCTAAAATGATCCTTAAAGTAAAGTTTTATTAGAAATACGCTCCTGTAAGGCTGGAGCGATATCACAGCAGGTATGGCATTTGCCTTGCAAGCGGCCAACCCGGGTTCAAATCCCAGAATCCCATATGGTCCCCTGAGCACCGCCAGGAGTAATTCCTGAGTGCAGAGCCAGGAGTAACCCCTGTGCATCGCCGGGTGTGACCCAAAAAGCAAAAAAAAAAAAAAGAAGAAGAAGAAATACGCTCCTGTATTATGAGTCAGATAGGTGAGTAATTATAAAACTATTTTAGGATATGTATGTATATTTGCACAGAATTTTAATTAAATAATATGTACTCTGAAACATTTTGATGCTTATGAAAATGAAGTCACAATGTAGGTTACCTTATTGAAGAAAAACTGGAAAACAAGACCATTTTCTCTACTTCAATATATATTGCTTTCATTTTCCCCATTACTTCATTACTCATGGAGAAAACTAGTGTTAACAAAACAGCTGGCTTTTCTTTATTCCTAGACTTGATGATGTTTTTATTTATAAAATAACATGTCTTATTACAGTACTTCTCCAATTGCTCCATCATAAGACTTACTCAAGAATTTTGTTGAGCTCTCCTATATTTCCAAGCTTTTACTATAAAATTCCAGATTCAGTAAGCTAATAATAGGCTCTGTGATCTGTATTTTTATCAATTATGGTAGATGAAGCTTGTAATCAGATGCATATAGAAAGTACTTTGTCATATAAATTAAGGTAAGAACTTATCATGGTCTAAAAAGAGCCTTTGGTTGCAATGACATAGAAGATGCCTTCTATTCCTTCCTAATCAGCCATAACTACACATTCTCTTTAAATATTTAATTAAAATTAAAACTACATATACCATATTGCCTCTTCCCCAATATCAAGAACTATCACTGGTATATGGTGAGTGTTTCTTTAATATAAGTCAATAATTTAGCTATAATTATAAAGAATGAACTCCTGCGTGAGCTTGAAATAGAATGGAAACAGTGTAAAGATGACCCTAGGCTGCGAGACTATAGACCACACAGCAATAGCACCGGGTTCCATTCCTTCTGTAAAACAGGGGAATCTGAGCCTATAGGGGATGGAGGAAGGACTGTCTTCTTTGTCAAAGGAGATTGTAAAAGCCTACAACTAGTACACAAAGCACAGGAGGAAGGAGAAAACAGATATACACTTAGTGTGAAACCATGGCAAGTCTCGAGCTGGTTGGACAGGTTCTGCAATACTCCCATGAGATGACACACCATGTTGCTAATAGAAGTGCAACCTGGTTCTGAACTCCAGAAACTTGGCATCAATTGGCAATAACCAAAAGCTGCCAGATAAGGGAGAGTGAGATGAGTGTAGGTTAAAGGCAAGCACCCAGCCAGAAAGTAGCTCAGAGAAGCAGATGCTTTGTGTATCAGAGGCCCTGGCTTTGATAACCCACCAAAAATAAATAGACAGGTAGGTAGGTTGGTAGATATAGATATATAAGGAAAGAAAAAAATCCATCCTCACAATTGAAGTTACAAACAAATATTTCAAAGAAAAACAAGTATTATTACAACAAGCAAACACCCAGTGAATAAGAAAATCCTTCCCCAATTTAAATAGGGGTTGTCAATCAATGTAAAAGTGACTGAAACATGTGTAAAGCATCAAATAACTTGGAGGAAGTACAGAAAAATAACACACTATCAAAAAATAAAAGACTATCAGAGCTATGACTAAGAACAGGTGGTTATGAAAAGAAATACTGGAAGTGGAAATGAATGGAAATGAAAATAGAGAAACAAAAGGTAATGTAGTAGTATGTTTAAACTACTATAAGAAAGTGGACTAATAAATGAGAGCTCTTACTCTTACAGGTTAAAGAACGCAGAGTGAATACATGGTTGGACAGGCAACTGGTATATATTTAACACTTTTGTGTAGACTGGATGGTTTTCAAATTAAGAAAGTAATTCTGCTACAGTATCTCATTCCCGTTATGAAGTGCTTTTGACATTGCAGAGAAAAGTGTCTTTGTTTATTTCTGACAGGTCGAAAAAGGATTTTATTAGCACCATGCTGGTAGGCTGGAAGATAATGAACTCTAGTCCTTTCATGAAAATGTCCTCCACAGCCAGAGTGATAGTACAGTGGGTAGGGTATTTGCCTTGCAAATGGCAGATCTGGGTTCAATCCCTAGCATCCCATGTGGTCACCTGAGCACCACCAGGAGTAGTTCCTGAGTGCAGAGCCAGGAGTAACCGGGTGTGACCCAAAAAGCTAAAAAATAAAGAGAGAAAGAAAGAGAGAAAGAGAGAAAGAAAGAAAGAAAGAGAGAAAGAAAGAAAGCAGCACTCGGTGCTGCTGGGGGTGGATTTTTTTCCCCCCCCCACCCTGTCTTCCTGCATGGAAAGCGGCGGGCTGGCGGCACCATGTGGCAGGCGCCATCTTCTGATTCCAGACCCACAGGTATTCGGATTTTACTTTGGGGGCTCCCAGGAACTCATGGGAAGGGGGCGTAACCGGCACGCCCTCGGCCCAGATAAACCCGGAGCTGCTGAGCGCGAATCGGACCCTCTGCGGCGCTTAAAGACTTTGACTCCAAAGATGTAACACATTCGGGCATCCAGCGCAGCACCTGAGAGCAATGCATTGGGACACCAAACTGGGCTACAACTCGGTGCTGCTGGGGGTGGATTTTTTTTTCCCCCCCCACCCTGTCTTCCTGCATGGAAAGCGGCGGGCTGGCGGCACCATGTGGCAGGCGCCATCTTCTGATTCCAGACCCACAGGTATTCGGATTTTACTTTGGGGGCTCCCAGGAACTCATGGGAAGGGGGCGTAACCGGCACGCCCTCGGCCCAGATAAACCCGGAGCTGCTGAGCGCGAATCGGACCCTCTGCGGCGCTTAAAGACTTTGACTCCAAAGATGTAACACATTCGGGCATCCAGCGCAGCACCCGAGAGCAATGCATTGGGACACCAAACTGGGCTACAACTCGGTGCTGCTGGGGGTGGATTTTTTTCCCCCCCCCACCCTGTCTTCCTGCATGGAAAGCGGCGGGCTGGCGGCACCATGTGGCAGGCGCCATCTTCTGATTCCAGACCCACAGGTATTCGGATTTTACTTTGGGGGCTCCCAGGAACTCATGGGAAGGGGGCGTAACCGGCACGCCCTCGGCCCAGATAAACCCGGAGCTGCTGAGCGCGAATCGGACCCTCTGCGCCTAAAGACTTTGAATTCAGAGACTTCTTACAGCAATGCACTGGGACTGTGAGCTGGGCTATGTAATTTCTGGCAGAATTCTCCCTGGACTTTATACAGAAACCCAAAACCGCGCGGACGCTGCCGCGTCCGCGCGACTTAACATTTATAATTGTCAGCAATGTGAATTGGTTCCATTTGAACAGGTCTGACTTGGGGGGAAACTCCAAATAATAACAGTAAGTTTTTGTTGAAAATATTGAAGGTTTTTAATGTAGCAGCCACCTCTGGACTGTGAACTAAGCAAAAGCCCCACGCTGGCCGACGTGGCGTGGCGTACACCATACTATGAGGCGCAGGAAGGGGGATGAGGGGAAAAAAGGAAAAAAAAAAAGGGAAAAGGAAAAAGAGAAAAAAAAAAGAGAGAGAGAGAGAGAGTTATGTCAACTATAGTGAGTTTTGTGTTGAATTATGGAATGTAATCAAGGTAAAGAAAAAACGAAGTGAAATTCATTAGTTATACAGTAGGGGGTAGGGGGTGGGGGCGGGGGGTATACTGGGGTTTCTGGTGGTGGAATATGGGCACTGGTGAAGGGATGGGTGTTTGAATATTGTATAACTGACATATAAACCTGAGAACTTTGTAACTTTCCACATGGTGATTTAATAAAAATTAAAAAAAAAAAAAAAAAAAAAAAAAAAAGAAAGAAAGAAAGAAAGAAAGAAAGAAAGAAAGAAAGAAAGAAAGAAAGAAAGAAAGAAAGAAAGAAAGAGAGAGAGAAGAAAGGAAGGAAGGAAGGAAGGAAGGAAGGAAGGAAGGAAGGAAGGAAGGAAGGAAGGAAGGAAGGAAGGAAGGAAGGAAGGAAGGAAGGAAGGAAGGAAGGAAGGAAGGAAGGAAGGAAAGAAAATATCTCCCAATGAAAATGTCTTTTCTGCAAGGTCATAAGAACAGGTCTTTGTAGGGAAAGAACGGGGGAAACTAGGTATCAGAGAAGTAGATACCAGAACTAACAATGAAATTCCTGTGAACTGGTGTCCTGAGGCACACCTTTCCTATCTACAGACCTTAAAAAATTAGGAAGAACAAAATAAGGAACACTGTACTAAGTTTTAATCTTTGGGGCAGAAGGGAACCTAAGGCAAGTATAGCGTCCCTATCTCTGAGTTTTCTGTTCCTAGTTTCTTTGGTCTGGCTTCAATGCCCACTTTCAGTTCTTTCTTCCATTTCTGTGGAAATTGGGGAATCAAGTCAAAACTGACTGAATCTTGCTGAAATGTTTTTCCCTTTTCTTGGGGATTCTACTATAAGGATAAGCTGTTCTCTGTGAGGTAAAATTATTCTTGAACATATTCAAAGCTGTCAAAAATTCTTAGTATATGAGTTGAAGGATTGACTTTCTTCATGGTCAGAAGAAATATCTGGGATAGGGGACAAGAAGCTTTATGATCCTAAAATAATTTATTGATAATTACTGGACATGTATTATATAACAGATTACTAATATTTAAAAGAATAAAATATAATAAACTTCATAGTATCAATAAAGGAAAATGGCAGCTGACATAAAAGTTTTCCTTCTGTCATACCTATTTTAATTTGTCTGCAATGGCATTTTTTTTTAAATTTTAGTACTGTGCTTTACAATATTACAACATTGTCAATGGTTGGGAGTGGCCAGTGACCCATTGCCCTAGACAACAGAGCACCAGAAACAATGAAGAAACTACAGAACGAATCATATCAACAGGTGGTTAAAAAGTCTCAGAAGATTCTCCTATTACACCAGATCTTACTAATCTGACTGTAAGACTGCTTTAGAACACCAATATTATAAATGCCTCATGATCTAAAAATGACACTTGAGCAAAGAATCAATAAACTTGAAGAGGGCCTAATTTTTTTTTTTAAAAAGGACACATTCAGAATTAAAGGACCTAAAAATCAAATCAGTGAGCTATTAATGGGAAGATATGCTTCACAACTCCACCATGAAATAAGAGAAAATAGAAAAGGGAAAAAAGAAAAAAATAAAGAAAATAAGATTTTTTTTGGGGGGGGGCAATACATCTAATAAGAACAACCTTATGACCATAAGAATCCTAGAAGGAGAGAAAAAAGAGGGAGAAAAGAACAAAGGCTAATAAAAGAAATAAAAGGTCAGAGGGAGTTTGACACACTGACCCAAGAAGTCTAAAGAGTGACAGCAAAAGCAAACCAAAACAGAATAACACCAAGACACACTGTAATCGAATTTCCAAGAACCAAAAAGAGACGGGGCTGCAGCAGGTGGGACACTTGGCTTCCACGAGCTGATTCGGGTTGAATCCCCCGTGTCCTTTCCAAGTCAGCCTCGAGTGATTCCAAGTGCAGAGCCAGGAATAACCACTGGGTGTGACCCAGAAAACAAGCAAACCCACAACAACAGCAAAAAGACAAGTTTATTGCTCCTTAAAGCAGCAAGAGAGAAGCAAGAGCTCACATCTGACAGGAAAAGCACAAGATTCACGGATTTCTCTAATGAAACTCTAAAAGCAAGAAGAGAATGAAATGTCATATGCAAAGTATTGAATAAAAAGAACCCTCCAACCAAGAATACTTTACCTGGAAAGGTTATCACTCAGAGCTGAAGGAGGGATAAATGTATTCTCAAACAATAGCTGAGAGCACTTATAATCTCAAAACCAGCTCTGGCTAGGATTCATAATGGCTTCATCAAAAAAGGCAAAGATCATACAGCATAAGCAATCAAACTCTTTATAGACACGTGGCAATAAATTCCTTCCTATAAGCCATTTCTGTAAATGTCAATGGGCTGAACTGCCACAAAATGTCACAGAGTGACTAGATAGATCAGGAAACAAAATAGAACATTCTGTTTCTTACGAGGGGTACACTTAACCTCTCCTTATGAACACACTCAAGGTGGAAAACCATCACACAGTCTAATGGCAGACTAAACAACAACAAAAAGCAGGAATGCCCCGCTTGTATCAGACCAAATAGCTTTAAAGATCACGAAATCCCATTAATCATCGATTTCTCAAGTGGGCTCAGTAACTTCTCATTTCGTCCTTTCCCTGAGATCTTAGAAGTCTGTCTCGACTCGTCCCTCCCGATGATGTCACACTGGAGGCTCTTTCAGAGTCAGGGGAATGGGATCCAGCTTGTGACTGGATTTAGCATATGAATACACCTTGGGAAGCTTGCAAAGCTGTCCCATGTGGGCAGGAAAGTCTCAGAAGCTTGCCAGTTTCTCCCAGAGGGAGAAGTGGCTACAAGATAAAAGCTTCTGGGAGCTTGCTTTTAAGTCTCTGGATGTTGGTCGTTGATGGGATTACACACACCTGGGTTCCTCTGCCAGTACCTTCATGCATGAGGCCTGTCCAAACATGTGGAAAGGGGCTTCGAGCATGGCTGTAGCTAGGTTCCGGTGGTCTTCAGCCGCCAGGTGCTCTACTCGGGGTGGGGAGGGAAGCTGGAGTCCATCCCCTCCGAGGGGCCCCGGGGAAGACAGCCAGGCGTGCGACTTTAAAGATAAAGAAAATAATAAAATATAGGGACAAACATTACATACTATTTAAGGGATTGATAATTCAAGAGGACTCAAATCTCATCAACATGTAAGCACCAAATGAATGGAAGACTTAAACACTCCATTTTCATAATTGGACAGATCATAGTGAACACCAGTAAAGAAACAAGATTCCTATAAGAACTGGGATTAACAGACATATAAAGGACCTTTCAGTCCCCCCAAACCAAATACACATTTTTCTCCAATACACGTGGAATATTTCTCCAGGATAGATCACATATTGGGACACAATTCAAATATCCAGTCAAAACAAAAAGCATAGCAAGTATCTTTTCAGACCACAATTCCATATATGTAGAAATTAATCATGAAAGGAAGTGGGGGGAAAATATGTACCAGAGTGATAGTACAGCAGTAGGGCATGCCTTGCACATGGCCAACCTGTGTTCAATCCCTGGCATCCCGTATGTTCTCTGAGCCCATTAGGAGTAATCCCCTAGCACAGAGCCAGGAGTAAGCCCTGAGCAAGTCAAGTGTGGACCAAAAAGAAAAAAAATAAGTTCAGTATTTGGAGACTGAATGACTGACATACTCTAAATAAAAATTGGATACAAGAGGAAATCAAAGAAGAAATTAAAAGTATCCTATAGATAAGTGAGAATGAAATACAATTCTAAGAACCTCTAGGATACAACTAAAACAGTATTAAAGGTGAAGTTCTTAGTAATACAGACTCAACAGAAAAGAAAAAAAAATGTTAATCAATGACTAACCTCACAACTTTAGAAACCAAATAAACAATAAACAAACCCCAAGGTAAGTAGGGGGAACAAAGGAAATTATGAAAATCAGAGAAGAAATCAATGACATAGAAATCAAGAAAATTACATAAGTATAGCACTAATGAAATAAGCAGCATTTTTTGAAAGAATAAACAAGATTTACATATAGCTAGACTCAAAAAGAAAGAGAAAAAGCCCAAATAAACCAAATCAGAGCTTACATGGAGAAAACACAATAGACACCCCAGAAATAACAAAAGATATAAAGAGGTTACTATGAACAACTCTAGGCTATTAAACTGGAGAACCTGAAAAATAAATGAATCAAATTTTTTTAATCACCGTGAGATAGTTGCAAAGTGTTTGTGATCAGGCTTCAGTCATACAATGTTCCAATACCATCTCTCCACCAGTGTACATTTCTCATCACCAATATCCCCCGCATCCCTCCTACCACCCCCCATCACCACCCCCAGACTTCTCTGCAGTGGGCACTTTTCTTCTCTGTCTCCTTCTCTCTTCTTTTGGACATTATGATTTGCGATGCAGATACTGAGATGCCATCATGTTTGGCCCTTTACCCACTTTCAGCACACATCTCCCATCCAGAGCGATCCCTTCCAACCATCAATGTCATAATGGGCTGTTACTACAGCACTGTTCACAATAGCCAAAATCTGGAAAAAAGCTCAAGTGCCCAAGAACAGACACTGGTTAAAGAAACTATAGCACATCTACACAATGGAAAACTATACAACTATTAGAAAAAAACTGAAGTCATGAAATTCTCTCATAAATGGGTGAACATGAGAGTATCATGCTGAATGAAATAAATTAGAAGGAGAGGGACAGACATAGAATGACTGCACTTGTTTGTAGGATATATATGTATATATAATAGTATGAGACTAACACCTATGGACAGTAGAAACAAGGGCTAGGACAAATGGTCCATGCTCAGAAGCTTTATCATTTTTAGATTCATACAATCTCCCAAGATTGAATCAGGAGGGAGTAGAAAGCCTGAACTGACACATCAAGAGAAAGGAAACAGTGACTTGAAATATCCCCAAGATCAAAGCCCTGGTCCAGATGGGCTCACTACTGAGTTCTATCAAAACATCAAAGATGGCTTAGTGCCACATTCCTCAAACTGTTCCAAACTACTCAAGAAACGGAAATCCTTCCTACAGTCTCTATTAAGCCAACTTTACCCTAATAACAAAAGCAGAGATATAACTGAAATCCAAAATTACAGACTGCGCTCCTTGATGAATATGAATGCAACAAAATGTCAGTGAACTGAGTCCAACAATATATCAAAAAGATCATATGGCATGGTCAAGTGGGATTCATGCCTGGGATACAAAGATGTTTCAATACAAGCACATCAATTAATGTAATATACTATGTCAGCAAAAGGAAAGACGAAAACCGTATGACTCCAACAAATATAGAGAATGAATTGGACAAGATTCTACATCTATACATGATTAAAAAAAATCCTGAAAACTTTGTAACTTTCCACATGGTGACTCAATAAAAAATTTAAAAAAAAAATCACCAAGGACCAGAGAGATAGCACAGCACAGGAAAAGCTGTTGTGTTGCACATGATCCATCCAGGTTCAATTTCCATCACCACATATGATGCCTTGAGCAGCATCAGGAGTGATCCCTGAACACACAGAGTCAAAATAAAGGCCTGACACTCAACACCTTTATTGCAAACCACAACAGCTAATTAGAGAGAGAGAACAGAAGGGAATGCCTTGCCACAGTGGCAGGGTGGGGTGGGGGGGAGATGGGATTGGGGAGGGTGGGAGGGACGCTGGGTTTACGGGTGGTGGAGAATGGGCACTGGTGAAGGGATGGGTTCCCGAACTTTGTATGAGGGAAGTATAAGCACAAAAGTGTATAAATCTGTAACTGTACCCTCACAGTGATTCTCTAATTAAAAATAAATAAATTTAAAAATTAAAAAAAAAGGCCTGAGCACTGCTGTTTGCAATCCAAGAGCAAAACCAAACAAAACTCAAGAAAATTATTCTAGAAGGAACACACCTCAAAATAGCAATGGCTGGTTTTGTATGTTTTTTAGCAAACCCAAGCCATACTCAGCAGTGAAACACTGAAAGCCCTTTCTCTGAAATCAGGCATATGACAAGAATATCCACTTTCAATGAACACAGTTTTGAAAGTTCTCACCAAAATAGTCAGGAAAAAAAATAAATCAAAAGCATTTAAATGGAAAAGAAGTTAAATAATCACTATTTTACAGGTGACATGATAATATACAAAGAAAACCCTAAACTACAACCAAAAAAAAAAACTCTTCAAAACAATAAACAAATATAGAAAACTTTAAGCTACAAAATAAACACACAGAATCTGTTGCATTTCTATATGCAAATAATAAACAAAAAAGAAATTGAAAAATCAACCTCAAAGTAGTTTCTAAAACATCAAACACTTACAAATAAAGTTAACAAAGGATTTGAAAGACTTGTACAGCATAAAATTGTAAGTCGCTATTGAAAGAAATAAGAGAGTCACCAGAAAATAGAAAACTATTGCCGCTCATGGATTGAAAAAATTAGCATTATAATAATAATCATTCTAACTAAAGCACTATACAGATACAGTGTAATCCCCATTAAAATTCTAACATTCTCCAATAACTTAGAACGACTTCTATTAAAATTTTTGTAAAACACCCTGAGGAGAAGAAAAGAATATGGAAGGTATTGCATTCCCTGAATTTAAACTATACTATAAATACTGAAAATCTCCTTAACAAATAGTGCTGAGAAAACTGAATAGTCACAGGTTAAGAAAAAAGAATGAAATTGAAACTGTATCTCACATTTACTTAAGCTAACTCAAAGTGGATTAGAGACCTCAAGGCTATACCACATAACATACATTGGAGAAAACATAGGAAAACTCTCCAGGATTTGGGCCTCAAAAGGTGTGTTCAATGATTTGATTCCAGAGGTAAAGATAAAAAAAAAAAAAAAAAAAAAAAACAGAAACAAGTGACCTACATCAAATTGAAAAGGAATTGTTTGAAAAAGAAACCAAGGCTGAAACTAAAAGATACCCTACTGAATGGGATAAAATATTTGCACACAATGCACCAATTAAATAAGGGTTAATATCCAAGATACAAAAAGCCATCACAGGG
Source organism: Sorex araneus (assembly GCF_027595985.1). Lineage (NCBI taxonomy): Eukaryota > Metazoa > Chordata > Mammalia > Eulipotyphla > Soricidae > Sorex > Sorex araneus. The sequence goes on along the minus strand of NC_073306.1, from coordinate 6,493,715 downwards.
GCTGGAGCAATAGCACAGTGGGTAGGGCGTTTGCCTTGCACGAGGCTGACCAGGTTCAATTCCCAGATATGGTCCCCGGAGCACCGCCAGGGGTAATTGTTGAGTGTGCAGAGCCAGGAGCAACCCTTGTGCATGGTCAAGTGTAACCCAAAAAGGAAAAAAAAAAAAAAGCTCAACAACAAAATCCAATAACCCCACCAAATATGGGGAGAAGAAATGAATAGACACCTCCAAGACTTAAGGATGACTGATAGGAAAAGAAAAATATAAATCTATTAAGAAAAAATCTAATAAAAATTTCTCATCAGCACTTATTTTTTGGGAAATATTATTAAAACAACAATGAGGTACCTTACTCCAGGAAAAATGGCATGCACCAAAAGGACTGAAAATAGTGTTTCCAAGTCATGTTGGTAAGGAACCCTCACTCATCATTGGTGGGAATAATCTCCTGGTCCAGCCCCTGTAGAAAGCACTACAGGGACTTCTCAAAGAAGAACCCCCCAGGAGACGAGTAATTACACTTCTTGACATCTACCACAAACGCGAAAATATTCATTCAAAAAGATACATGCATTCCTCTCTCTGTTCATTGCAGCACCTAATATAATAGCCAGGATATGGAAACAACCCAAATGTCCAACAACAGATATTAATGGAGAAATAAAATATGCATATATATAATTGAATATTACGAAGCTATAACAGATGATGAAATCCTGTGGTTTGCAATAACATGGATGGAACTGGAGAGTATCATGTTACATAAAATAACTCAGAGGGGAAAATAACAAATCTTAAGTGATCGTACTCATCTGTGAGGCATGAAGAGACAAAACAAGGGAATAGAGTATTAAACAATGGCGTGCCTTTGGCCTTGGATTACAAAACTGATTAACAGAAAGTGAGGAGTGGAGAGGGGATGAGGAAGATCAGACTAGAGGTGATATAGGGACACAAGTGGTGGAGAGTCATGAGCACATATGTGGTAGTGGGTACAGTAACTTTGTACATGGATACCGGAATCTACAACACTATTGTAACAAGCTAAAATATAATAGTTCTTTAAAAGAAAATGGCAATAATAGATCAATCATTTAAAAATTAATCAGTGGTCTTTATCCTTTTTACACCTGGACGCCAGAGACTTAGGTTGGAAACTGCTGGTCTAAATTAGCAAACATGGAAAGAAGCTGGAAGGTTTGACTTGCTTCCTTGTTAAAGCTTCTGTCAACTATGGGGCTGGAGCGATAGCACAGCGGGTAGGGCGTTTGCCTTGCATGCGGCCGACCCGGGTTCGAATCCCAGCATCCCATATGGTCCCCTAGCACCACCAGGAGTAATTCCTGAGTGTAGAACCAGGAGTAACCCCTGTGCATCGCCGGGTGTGATGCAAAGAATAAAAAATAAAAATAAAGCTTCTGTCAATTATGAAGCCAGAATTTGGGGTTTCAATGAAAGATGTTGCCTCACCCTTTGGCCTTCATCCCTAACCTGCCTCAGAATTTTCTCACCACTCTTATAGCTCTGAGACCATTATTCTTTCCAAAGTGCTTTTTTTACCTGCCTTCATAGTATTTGCTCAGGTGTCATCCAGGCCAAAGCTTTTTGTGACTATCGTCCATCCTCTAATTGGGGGGGGTGGGGGGGTGGGGTAAAGGCAGGGGTGGGGGTGGGGGTCGAGGATTGCTTCCAATCAGCGCCACTTGATCTTAAAAAAATGTATCTGTAATTCAGGTCCCTTGTTTATTTTCCCCATATGTGAACAAGGAGGAGTTCTTTAGTGTTGCCAATTTGGGTATTTTTAAGCACTCTAGAGAAGTTGAAGCGATGCATCCCTCTTTGCATAGAAATGGATATAGAAGTGGGGAATCCGACTTCAGAAAGAAACTGGCCCATTGAGTATTGTCCTCTGCCCCAGTTAAAAACATATATATATATATATATGTATTTATATTGCTTTTAACTATATTTCCTATTGTCATGAAATGAAATATTAACATCCACAGATTGTAGGGTTTTTTTAATTTTTAATTTTATTTTCAGCAAGTTGTTCACAATAATTGCTTGCATTCAATATTTCAACACCAATCAACCACCATTACACTTTCCCACCACCATTATTTCTAATTTTCCCATCACCACCCAAGCCTGCCCCATACACAGATGCTAAGTAACTTATTTTGTATTTCTTATTATGAATAGTATGAGTGACTGGAGCAATAGCACAGTGGGTAGGGCATTTGCCTTGCACGCGGCCAATCCAAGTTCAATTCCTCTGTCCCTCTCAGAGAGCCTGGCAAGCTATCGAGAGTATCTTGCCCCCACAGCAGAGCCTGGCAAGCTACCTGTGGCATATTCAATTTGCCAAAAACAGTAAGAAGTCTCACAATGGAGACGTTACTGGTGCCTGCTCTAGCAAATCGATGAGCAATGTGATGACAGTGACAGTGATACAATGAATAGTATAAGCTGTTGCACAACAGCAAAAGCTTCTGCGCACTCCTGGAATTCGAAAATTTTTAAATATTTGCTGTCCGGAGGTATCTCTGTGGAGTCCTGCTCTCTTCTGAGATTCATTTGTCAGTCTCTGAATCGTGGCCATTAGTGTACTTAGATGGTGCCTAGAGGCAGTTCGTGGGCGTGACTGCCAGGGAACTGGAAGGGCAGGGAGATGGGGGAAGCCTGGAGATTTCAGTCACTGGTCCCACATACCTGGGTTTTCCAGTTGATTCGTTCTCATGTGGGGGGGGCTTGAGATGAGCCTGTGAGGGTTTGCTGTGAATGTGGCGGTGATTGGGTTCTGGAGGTTTTGCAGCTGCCGGGGTTCATTTGGGGCATGCAGAGGGACACACCTGCCCCCCTCCAAGGTGCCCTGGTGAAATCAGCCTGGCTCGGGGTGGGGAGACATCTCTGTTGACCTGGAAGACACGCTGCTCTCCAAGGATTCATTTGTGAATCTCTCAATCATGGCCATTAGTGTACTTAAATGGCCTGATTTTGGTCTCCGAGATTTATTTATGGTCTCAGAAGCAAGACCAATAAATGAGCTCGTATAGCTGAGCCAGAGTTGGTTTATGGGAGTGACTCCCATATACCTAACTTTCGACCATTTAATTTCTCGGGAAACTTGATTCCAAGTTGTTGGGTCCAGCCAGAGGCACAGCGGCAATTTTGGGTTATCAAGAAGCCTGAAGGCACCATCAGGCTGCTGATGCACTTGCCCTGAAGGTATATGTTGACTTGCTGGAGGTACCACACCCCCAGATTGTAGATATTTTTTAACCGTTATCTGACAGTAATAACATTTCTTGTTCTTAGAATAGACTGAGTTCTTCTGACAAATATGCAACTGGTCATAGCTTAGATTTCAAGCTAATTTCAAATAAGCAGCAGCAGCTTATTTCAGACATTTTGTGATTTACTCTTTTTGCCTTTAAATGCTCAAAATACTTGAGGTGGGTGGGCATGATCTATTGCTATACTTCCGGCAGCACAGTCACCAACCAAAAGCTTTGCAAGAATAGTCTGTGCTCCTGTATGCACAACAACACTTTGGGAAGTCACACTGTTCTGTTAATTATCACATTAACAGCTTCATTAAAGAAATCTGTCTAACTTGGCATTTCCAAGTCCATTTGATCATGAAACCAATTACAGAAATCAGAACAATTTTTTTTCAAACCTGGTAGTTGACTAACTAGTTTTGCATTGTTTCCAACATCAAATAATAAACCAATTTAATGTTTTATACCCTTGGATATTAGCTAGTTAAGACCTGTTTGGGGCTTAACTAGCTAGTTAAGCTTTTGGTTGGAATCTGGCTGATTTAAGGAAGTTGTTCTTTAATTACTCATTGTCTCTTGGGTAACAAACACTAAGAAGAGTGAGTAGTAAGGGGTAGGAGGAGGTAACTCATCAAACAGAACAGTGAAAGGGTAAATAGTTGTCACTTCAGTTCTTACTCAGTTTGTTAAAAATTGCAAGTCTTTGTGCTATGTTGTTCCAAGTCAAACGAAGTTGGTAACAAAGAGAATATGAGGCCATATGTGGTCAGTTTCCAAGTCCATAATTTTGACCATTGCATTGTAATATCTCCATTTCCATTTATTGAGTCTTAGGTTTCATTCAAATTTGTTTTCAATTTATAACACAGGAATGTTTGTTATTAGTACTTATGACTTAAGTATTAAATCATAGATGTCTTGAAAAATGCCCTCTGGTTCATTTGCTGCACAATTTATTTAAAAGAATGGGGGGAGGAATGTGATACTTTGCTGTCAACTCAGGTTTCTATGGAGCCTTCTGTTTTGTTTACTTGTCTGTCCAACTTCACTTGAACTCCCACTGAATTAAGTAAATTTTGGACAACTGGAAGGTCAGAATTAGACAACCCTCAAATATCATTTTGGATGTTTATATTACCGAGTGCAGCCAACTCACATTAAAACATTCATCACAAGTGAGCCCTCTAATTCGTGTTGTTTGAATTTCCTGTCCTAAGTTTGCTTTTAAATATTAATGTCTTCTTTTGTTTTAGGACTGTTGAAAAAACTAACTACTCTAAAGGTAGATGACAATCAACTTACGATGCTGCCCAACACAATCGGAAAGTAAGTGCCGAAGTTCCATGTTAGTCCATCTTTAAAACCAGAAACCAAAGGATATGTTGTTAAAAAAAAAAGAATTTCTGCTTCAAGCATTCTATACTAAAACTAGCAGATATATTGTCTAGCTGGATATTTCTATCCAACTAAATTAACAATAACATTGACAATTAATTATTATAAACAATTAATTTTGTTTATATTATATTAATATTATATAATATATATTTTATATACATATCTCAATTTATATTAAGGTATGTATATATCGTAGTTTTTAATCTAAATATTGCACCTAACTCTATAATATTGTGTGACATGTTGAACAATGACTCACAAATAAGTTGACCTTCCCCAGATCTTCATTTATACTATTTCCAGTAATTTTGCAAAGATTATTTATTTGATGTTTGAGCTAAGTATAGCACCTTATTTATTTGAAATCAAACCAGTTTTTATAAGGCACCAAAGTATACATTTTAGCACTACCATTAGTAATGTTTGACAGTTATCAAGATTTAATGGATTTTAGAAGTTTTAGCTAACATTTCTAAAAACTTCATTATGAAAGAGCTTTTTAAGGACAAAAATATATTCCACTTATTTCAGAGCAATTTCTTTCCAATTTTACATTGTCATCAACATTTGGTTTATAACTTTTTAATGTGTATATTACCAATGTCTAAATGAAATGCTTTTGTCTTGTGATAAATTAGTAAGCTACCTCATTCTAAAACTTGGTGAGGCTGCTTTCTGGGATCTTGTCTGTATCTCTCTGTGAAGAGTCATGTACATTTTGATTTTATAGATTTGGGTCTAGCTGTGGCTGGAAAAGGGGAAGCCAAACCTTTTTTTTTTTCAACAGAGCCATGAGATTTAATTAGCAGAGTAAGAAACTGCACAACCTAATGTCACCAATTCCAAAGGAGTTTTCATGTTCTTTCTCACCCACCCCCAAGTTGACAAGTAAATACATTGATATGGGAAGCAAAAGTGATTAAAAATGAAATAGGTATACAGTTTCCAAATACAGTTCCTTTCTCCCTCTCTTCCTTCCTTCCTTCCTTCCTTCCTTCCTTCCTTCCTCCCTTCCTTCCTTCCTTCCTTCCTTCCTTCCTTCCTCCCTTCCTTTCTTCCTTCCCTTCCTTCCTCCCTTCCTTCTTTCCTTCCCTTCCTTCCTCCCTTCTTCCCTCCCTTCCTTGCTTCTTCCCTTCCTTCCTTTCTTCCTTTTTTGCACAGTGGGGGGTTAGCGTGGGGACCACCCCACCAGTGCTCAAGACATACTCTTAACTCTGCGATCAGGACAACTCCTCTCAGTGCTTGAGGGGCCATATAGGGTGCTGGGGATCAAACCCAGGCCTTCGCATGTGTAAGGCAAGCTTCCTACCCACTATATAGAGCTCTAGCCCCTGAAATTACTTAGTCTTTTGTTTCTGTTTGTTAATATTTTTTGTTTGTTTGTTTGCTTGTTTGTTTTTGCCTTTTGGGTCACACCTGGTGATGCACAGGGGTTACTCCTGGCTCTGCACTCAGGAATCATTCCTGGTGGTGCCCAGGGAACCATATGGGATGTTGGGAATCAAACCTGAGTCGGCCGCGTGCAAGGCAAACACCCTACCCGCTGTGCTATTGCTCCAGCCCCTGTTAATGTTTTTTTGAAGCAAGAAAGTTTTTATTGAAACTTATTTAGAAAGCTATGGGAGTAGGGAAAGTGAGAAATACTTGTTGAGGAAAGAATACAGGCTTCTCCAGAGTGGAAATAACCAAGCAAAAAAATATTGATACAAGCAATCAAGATATATGTTCAAGTGAGAACACAGGCTTGACAAGTCTGAAACCACTTTTCATATTTTAATGTCTATATAATGCAGTGATTTTCTGTTTACAATGATTCCCATTTTCTAAAATAATTTGTTTTCTTTGGGACTTACAAAAATAATTAACTTTATCATTATCAGCCTGATGCCTTTTTAATATCTTGTGGTTTAATATTTTTGTATTTGTGTATAGGGCTGGAGAACTCTCCAGCAGAGCTCAGAGAATCCAGAGGCTCCTCCCAGCAATACTCAATTAACCAGGCCTGAAAGTTCGATGATGCCATTTAAAAGAACCTTCTCACTTAATGATGGTGTTAGGTTCTAGTCTTTCTTCCTCTGGTCAATACTCAAGGGAACTGAACTAAATCTCATTTATCCCCAATAAGGCTATCAGTAATATTTTGCACTTATGTTCACATTTCTCATATAAACTTATTTAAACTTCACTCTAGGAAGACAGGTTTAAAATAGGCAACGAGGGGCTGGAGCGATAGCACAGTGGGTAGGGCATTTGCCTTGCACATGGCCCACCAGGGTTCGATCCCCAGCATCCCATATTGTCTCCTCAGCACTGCCAAGAGTAATTCTTGAGTACATGAGCCAGGAATAACCCCTGTGCATCTCCAGGTGTGACCCAAAAAGAAAATGAAAAGAAAAAGAAAAAAAGAAAAGAAAATAGGCAAAGAAATCAACAAACACACAGACAAAAACTAGTTTGAATAAGTTTCTTCTTAAAAATGAAAATTGCAGGGCCAGAAAGAGAGTATAGCAAGTAGGATGCTTGCCTTGCATGCAGTTAACCTGGGTTTGCTCCTTTGCATTCTCTAGGGTCTCCCAAACCCTTCCAAGAGTATGCCCTGAGCACTGTCAGGTATGGCCCAAACACCAAAATATTTGTTTTAAAAAGCAGAAATATGCAAATTGATTGGAAAGCTGTTACTGAAGTGATTTTTATACCATTTCACCTTTTTAATGGTCATTATTTTGCTTTAGTAATCACGAATCACGAATTACAAAATCCCGTTGATCGTCGAGTGGCTCGAGCAGTCTCAGTAACCTCTACATTCATCCCATCCCTGAGATTTTAGAAGCCTCTCTTTTCTCGGCCTTCCCAACAATGCCGAATTGGAGGCTCTTTCAGGGTCACGGAAATGCGATTCATCTGGTTACTGGCTTTGGCATGTAGATACACCATGGGAAGCTTGCGAGGCTGTCCCATGTGGGCAGGAATCTCTCAGTAGCTTGCAAGTCTCCCCAGAGGGAAAAGTAGGTTATAAGATATTGCTCGGCCGCAAAGCGGCCGCGCACTTCTAGGAGCTTGCTTTTAAGTCTCTGGATGTTGGCCGTTGCTTTAGTAAGTGTAAAAGATAAAAGGATTTATTCAACTCAAAGGTTTATTTTTGGTTTAAAGAAATAAAAAATAAGAATCTTATTTTTAAGTCATTTTAAGCATTATCTTTATTTTTATAAAAAGTAAAAGCAAAGTGTTATAAAAATATACATTTTTTAATGCAATGGTGTTTTTTTCTTAAGTACTGTAGCACTGTAGACCCGTTGTTCATCAATTTGCTTGAGCGGACACCTGTAACGTCTCCATTGTGAGACTTGTTGTTACTGTTTTGGGCGTATCAAATACGCCACGGGGAGCTTGCCAGGCTCTGCTGTGCAGGCGGGATACTCTCGGTAGCTTGCCACTTAAGCAGTGGGAAGTATATGGGAACTCTCTATGCCTTTCTCTAAAGCTTCTTTTGTTTTTGTATTTTTCTTGGTGGTTTGTTTTGTTTTGTGTTTTGGAGGGGTGTTACACCCACTGGTGCTCAGAGCTTACTACTGGCTCTGCACTCAGGGATCACTCCTGGTGTGTCTCACGAAACCATACAGGGTGCCAGGGATCAAACCAAGTCAGCTTCGCATAAAGCAAGCGTCCTACTCGCTGTACTAACTATTCAATCCCTCTATAATTTCTGTTCAGTTTTTATGTGAACCTAAACTTGCTTTTAAAAATTTTATACTCTGAACAGTACGAAGTACTGCTGGAATTTGTTGGAGACCTTTTCTGACATAGCACTTTGTGAATAGCCATAAATATACTATTATTTATTTCAGATATAAAAATTCAGACAAATAAATAAATGAATAAGTGTTTAAAGTATCCAACTCCACGTTTCAAAAAAAATCTCTACTTTTAATAACTGGGGAGAGAGTACAGGGAAAATTACATGCATATGACCTCAGTTCAAACACAGCACTACATAGATCCAGTCCCCTGAACATTTCCAGGAGTAACTCTGAATAAGAGTCAGGGGTAAGCCCTGAGCACAGGTAGTTGTGGCCAAAAAATCAAAAGAAAAATCTACTTAAAAAAAAAAACAATAACACTGACAAGCTGTGGTTATTAAGATGGGTCTCTGGAACTTGTTTCATTGAAATAAACAATGGGCTTTTCACTTCAATGAAAACAACTGACATCATTTGTGCTGACAATAAAATTCAAGTTAACAAGCAAAAACTACAATTTGGAAAATTTATCTCTGCTACTGTGAGCTTGACAGCTTCCCAATACTTAAAGGCTTTTTCTGGTAAGGCTGCTGTGATATTAATGAATGTGATTCGTATCAACTGTGTTATGAAATGTGTCCACATTTAGAAAATTTGTATAACTCAGCAAGACAACGTTTTTCAAATGACCAATAAATGGGCTATAAAATCAAGCATGAATAAAGACCAGTTGATTTTAAGGTACTAGTATCAAAATTGAGAAAATTTATTGGTACTACTTCAATTTCTATAGTGCTGTTGTCCTCTGAGTTAATTACCATTTGTTGATTTTTGGTGCAATACCAAAGAATAAGCACAATTGTCCAAAAATACTGCTAAAATTCTCCTTATTTTTCAACCACTTATCTACATGGAACTGCATATTTATCAAAACAAATCAAAATATCATATCACAATAGGACAAATACTTTAGCAGATATGGGAATAGTTACCTTCTTTTAAGCCAAACAGTAAAAGATAATTGCAAAAATTAAAACCACTCTTCGCACTGTTTTTTTGAAAATATACTTACTTCTGTATAAAAATTTCACTTTAGCATATCATGAACTTTTTTAGTTAAGAAGGAATAATTTCAATTCCTCCTTTAATTTATAATATGGTTGATACCAGTAAAAATAATTTATATAAATTATATTTATATGGGCTGGAGAGATAGCACGCGGTAGGGCATTCGCCTTTGGTCGACCCGTGTTCGATTCCTCCACCCCTCTCAGAGAGCCCAGCAAGCTACCAAGAGTATCACGCCCCCATGGCAGAGCCTGGCAAGCTACCCGTGGCGTATTTGATATGCCAAAAACAGTAACAATAAGTCTCATAATGTGAGATGTTACTGGTGCCCGCTCGAACAAATCGATGAGCAACAGGATGACAGTGACAGTGACAGTGATATTTGCATCAGTTATTTATCTTGGGGCTGGAGCGATAGCACAGTGGATAGGGCATTTGCCTTACATGCGGCCGACCCGGGTTTGATTCCCAGCATCTCATACGGTCCCCTGAGCACCGCCAGGAGTGATTCCTGAGTGCAAAGCCAGAAGTAACCCCTGTGCATCGCCAGGTGTGACTTAAAAAGCAAAAAAAAAAAAAAGGAAAGAAAAGAAAAGAATAAGTTATTTATCTTATCGGTGTTTTTTTTTTAAATTTTGTTTGAGGCACCATAATTTACAGTACTGATAATACTAATAATAGGGTTTCATACATTAAGCATTCCAACAACACATTCTTGACAAGAGTGTCCATCTCTGTCCACCATTGTCTTAGTGTCCCCCACTTTAACCCTTAGCCCTAGATCCTTGGTAACATAATTTCTACACAAAAGTTCTTATGTTGTGTTGCCTTTGGTCATTTTTATTCCCATACTAGGTTTCTTTTATCCCACATATGAGAGATCATTCTGTATCTGCCCCTCTCCTTCTGACTAACTTCATTCAGCATAATGTTCTATAGGTCCAGTCACATAATGGAAAATAACAGAAGTTTATCTTCTCTTCTAGCCAAGTAGTATTCCATTGTGTATATATACTACAGTTTCTTTATCTAATCATCTGTTCAACATTTGGGTTGTTTCCATATTTTTGGCAACTGCGAACATTGCTGCAATGAACAAGAACAAACATCTCTTAGGAACACAGTTTTGAACCCTTGGGGTAGTTACGAAGAACCAGAATGTCTGAGTCATATGGGAGCTCAATTCTTAGTTTTTCTTTTTAGAAGTGTCTATATTGTTTTCCAAAGAGGTTAAACCAGTTAACATTCCCACCAACCAGCAGCAGATGAGGATTCATTTTTCTGCATATCTGCACAATACTTTGTTATAAGTGCCAGAGTCACTTGTGTGAGATGATAGTTCATTGTTTTGACTTGAATGTCCCTAATGATAAATGGTAGAGCTTTTTTTTCATATGCCTATTAGCTATTTGTATGTCTTCCTTAAGTAATTGTATATTCACTTCATTTTTTGATGGGTTTTTGTTGTCGTTGTTGTTAAGTTTTCTTAATGCTATCTATATCTTGAATATTAATCATTTGTCAGATGAGTAGTAGGCAAATATTTTCTCTTAGTGTGTGGTGTCTTTTTATTCTGGTCATCATTTAGTTTGATTTGATGTGATTCCATTGGTTTTTCTTTGCTTCCATTTACTTGGGATCAAGTCATTGAAAAATACTCTAGATTCAATGTCATGAAAAGTCCTACTTTTGTTTTCTTCAATATAATTGATGTATGTAGGTCTGATGTTGAAGTCCTTAATTCATTTTTAATTGACTTTTGTGCATAGTGTGAGATAGGGGTCTGAATTCATTTTATTACATGTCACTGGCCAGTTTTACCAACAGGATTTGTTGCTGGGACTTTCCTTGCTCCATTTCATACTCTTGCTCCTTTGTCAAAGATTAGCTGTCCCTGTACATGCGGATGTCTCTGGACTCTCAATTCTATTTCAATTGTCTGAGTCTGCCTTTATTTCAGTATTGCACTATCTTTATTACTATAGCTTTATAGTATTATTTAATGTTGGGGAAAGATAAGCCTCCCAATAACCTTTTCCCAGCGTTGTGATGGCTATTCATGGAGATTTATAACTCCATATAAATTTTAACATCATTTGGTCTATGTATCTAAAAATTGTCATGGATATTTTTATAGTGGCTGCATTGAGTCTATATAGTGCTTTCAAAAGGATTGTTATTTTGACAATATCAATCCTTCCAATCCACAAACAAATGATTTTTCTATTTTCTTGTTTTCTTTTATTTCTTTAAGTAGTGGTTTATGCTCTTCTTTGTATAAGTCTTTTACCTCTTTTGTTAAGCTGATTCTCAGGATGTATTTATTTTTGAGATACAATTATGAATGATTTTTCATTACAATTTTTTAAAATTTCTTTCTCCTATAGACTTTCTTCTAGAGACTCTAGGGTTCTCTAAGTATAGGATCAGGTCATCTGCAAATAGTGATATTTTGGGTTTGTTTGTTTGTTTGTTTTGGATATTTGTTGTTGGGGGTTTTTGTTTGTTTTGGGGGGTCGGTCTCCTGTGGTGGTGCTCAGGGTCTACTCTTGGCTATGTGCTTAGGGATAAGTTCAGGTAAGCTAAGGGGACTATATTGGTGCCAAGGATAAAACCTGGGTTGGTTGTAAGACACGCACCCAGTTATTGTTCCAACCTCAGTAATTTGACTTCTTTTCCAATATGAATCCTCCTAATAGCTCTTTTTTGCCTAACTGCTATGCCAAGAACTTCAAATACTATGTTAAATAATAGTGTCAAGAGCAGTTTTGTCTTGTGCCTGGTCTTAGAGTAAAGTATTTAAATTTTTAACCACTACATAACAATGTTAGCTGTGAGTTTGTGGTATATGGCTTTAACTATGTTGAGAAAATTCCTTCTATTCACATTCGGTTGAGAATTTTTTGCCATCAATGGGTGTTAGATCTTTCCAAATGCTTTTCCTTAATTTATTGATAAGGTTATATGCTTTGTATATTTTCTTGCAAATTATATGTTTTGTTGGCTGGAGTGATAGCACAGCGGGTAGAGCATTTGTCTTGCACATGGACAACCTGGGTTTGATTCTTCCATCCCTCTCAGAGAGCCTGGCAAGCTACCGAGAGTATCCCGGCAGAGCCTGGCAAGCCCCCGTGGCGTATTCAATATGCCAAAAACAGTAACAAGTCACAATGGAGATGTTACTGGTGCCCGCTCGAACAAATCGATGAACGGGATGACAGTGACAGTGACAGTTATCCGGCATCATTGACCTATGAATATTAAGCCAGCCTTACATCCATGAAATAAATCCTGCTTGTGTGAAGTTTTTGATGTATTGTTAGAATCGGTTTACAAATATTTTGTGCAGGAACTTTGAGTTCATGTTCATCATGAATCTAGATCCACATTTTTTTTTATGATGTCTCTGCTTTTAGTACCAGGATAATGTTGGCCTCATAGAAACTGTGAAGATTCCAATTTATTGGACTTTCTGAAAGCGCCTAACAGGGATTGGAAGTAAATCTTCAACAGTTTGGAAAAACTCACGAGTAAACCAATCTGGACCTGGTTTTTCCTTGGAGAGAGACTTTTGATTGCCGTTTCAATTTCCTTGCTAGTAATTTGTCTGTTCTTCTTTATTCAGCATTAAAAGGTTATGAGCCAAAAAATTTACCCATTTTTTCTAGGTTCTCCAATTTTATGACATAAAGATTTTTATAATAATCATTGATCATCCTTTGAATTTCTGTGGGGTGTATTATAATGTCTTGCCTTTCATTTTTTATTTAGTTTATTAGAGTTTTCTCTGCGAATTTAGCACATAGTTTGTCAATTTTTTAAATAAGCTCTTGTTTTGTTGATCTTTTGAGGGTTTTTTTAATTTCTTCTCTAAGTTTTATTACTTTCTTCCCTCTGCTTGTTTTTGTGTAGGTTGGTCTTTTTCTAACATAGGTGATGCTATTAATGCTTGTTTCAGCCCTTTCTTTCATTCTGATGAATGTTTGCATTGCTATAAATTTCCCTCTTAAAGCCAATTTTATTATCTTCCATATGTCTGGTAACTCAAGTTTTATTCTCATCTGTTTTCTGGAATCTTTTGATGTCTTCTAGATTTTCTCTTTAACCCCTGGGTGGTTCAGTAGTAAGTTGTTTAAGGAGAACACTGTAGGATTTGGACCTCAAAGGTGGTTTCAATGACATTATTCTTTTGGCAGACAATAGAAATGAAAATTTAAAAATGGGACTACATGGGTTTATGGGAGCTGGAGAGATAGACAGTGGGTAGGGTATTTGCCTTGCATCTAGCTGACCCAGGTTCAATACCCAGAGTCTGTCACTATTACAGCAGGTGGTCACCATCCCACCCTCAGTGACCCAATGGTCCCCTGGTACTTTCGGGCCTATTACTGTCCCCACCACTACCTCACCCCCAGACAGCCAATGACAGATGAACGAACAAAGGAGGGAGCAGTGGCCACCAGGCTGGTTGGTAATCAGTGGCTGTTTATTCAACTCTCACAGGTTAGTTATAGAAAAATCGTGAATGGCTAGGGATCGCAGTTATACACAGGTGTGGTTGAACATTATCATAAATAATGAACAGATGTAAAGCCCTTCCTTCAGGGGAAGTTCTTCTAGGGGATTAACTCAAGGACAAAATGTCATTTGGGTACTCAGCACTCTAAATTCCTGCTAGGAGATCAGCCCAAGTGCAGAATTCCATCTAAGGGTGTATGGTTTGCTTTCTCCTTTCCTTAGCCCATATTCATTTAGACACCTTAAATTTACTTCTTAATAATATTTCTAGTCATTTTGTATAAACACAGTAAGAGATATATTAAGCTCAATGGGTAGTTCTTCCTGGGGACATCTCATTATGTATCCCAGATTATAGTCCTCAGGACAGGTAAGTCATTGCTAACCCCAGTAGGGTCCTTATTCAGTTACTTCTTTGGGGGTCATGACAGAGTTGGTTCCATGACCGTGCCCTTAACTTATTAATCTTTTTATGGTGTTTAGACTGTCCCTTTTTGATGCCAGGGTAGCTTACAGCTTGCCCTCGTTCTATCCAATTCCTAGCCAGGACCCTCCCTTTTGGGATGTTAGGAACTAAGGTAACTGAGGCTTAAGTCAAGTAAATATGACCAATGCCTGGAGTAAATATTATTTGGAATCAATTAACTCCCAAATTACAAAAGCATAGCATTGTCTTCCTGTGTCTATACAAAAAGAACATTGCACTAAAATAAACTATGCAAAGAACATAAAGGAAAGAGAAAAGAAATATTTCATTTACTAATACATATGGACTGGAGCAATAGCACAGTCGTAGGGCATTTGCCTTGCACGCGGCCAACCCGGGTTCAATTCCTCTGCCCCTCTTGGAGAGCCCAGCAAGCTACCGAGAATATCTTGCCCACATGGCAGAGCCTGGCAAGCTACCCGTGGCGTATTCAACATGCCAAAAACAGTAACAAACAAGTCTCACAATGGAGACGTTACTGGTGCCTGCTCGAGCAAATCGATGAGCAACGGGATGACAGTGACAGTGACAGTGACTTATACATATACAATCCAGAGCCTTCAGAAGATTTAACCTACAAGCTACAGGGTCTGATTTGGGATTATAAATGATTAATAGATAGGGGAAGAAGAGCACAAAGGAAATAAACACAGAGGATTGGGAGTGCCTACTGGAATTGGGTGTGCCACAGAAGCACTGTGGTGGGGGTAACTCAATAAACCTAAGCTCCCTGCTGGAGGAGAAAGGACAACCCAATATTATTTCTTAAAATGCTTAGAACTGAAGTCCAAAAGGAGTCTTATATGGTCCAAGCACCATCAAGAGTAATTCCTGAGTGCAGAGCCAGGAGTAACCCCTGAGCATCACCAGGTATGACCCAAAAATAAAACAAAAAAGCTTTTTTTAAGTTTACACATGGCAAAGGAAAGATGGGTTAAAATTTGCTGTTTTCTGAATGTCTTCTGTATCTCATTTTTGAGTCCCTGATTTTTCCCTCAGCTGCCTTTGCGATGTTGCTGAGGCCTTCCACTGAGTATTTTTTAGTTCATCTCCATCGTATACTTGTCACTTCTGATTGTAGTTTTCTCGTTGCCACTCTCATACTTCCTTGTCCTCTGTGGACCACCCGTGCAATCCTTTCTTGGCAATCATTAAATCACCTCATCAGGATGTCTCTGAAGCCATTATCTGAGAGGATATAGAGCTCGTAGGTACTGGGGGAGCCTCGGGAGCTGCTATTATCTTCACTCATTAAGCTGGATTGGCTTCTCTGCTGCTTCCCCGGTGTGTTTGCAGGGATCTGAGAGTGGATCTTGGTAGTTTGTCCCCTTGGGAGCCCCCTGGGGGATTCAGCCGAGAATGTAGCTCTTTGCTTTCCTTGCCAAGCCTCTCCAGGGACTATTTTGTTCCTGGTTTGTGATTTTGTGAACTGCTGTGAATTCCAGGGCTCATTTTGAGGCCATCCGGGCTCCCTCTCTCCTTTAGCTGCCATTTAAGACTCTCCAATTTCTTCCCCCCCCCCCCCACCAGTGCCCTGGGAGGGTTCTTTTGGGGAAAAGGTGGATGGACTAAAGGTTGAGCTACTAATTTTATGAAGTTCTGGGGGAAGAAGAGTTGACCCAAGTCCGTGGGTTCATAGCAAGGGGTATAAATGTGTGAGGATCTGGGCGCTCATCGAAGGGGGGTTAGATGTATGCTGTGTGAGGATCTGGGGGTTCTGAGCAGAGGGTATAAATGCAAGCAATGGAAGGCAGGATACGGGCGAATTCTGCCCCGAAAGACAGTGAGACCTACATGAGGTAGAAGAGAATTGGGTGGATTTTAATGACTTGGAAAATGGTGGACAAGTCTGCCAGCATGAATGGCCAGTGTAAAGGTATGACCCTAGATGTTATACATATGTAATTATGTATGTATTTTTAAGAGCACAGTGGTGGGATTCCAAGACTTTAAAAGCTTGAAGACCCATTCTCTATCACATTATGGTTTCGACAGTAAAATGATGACAGGTCTTGTCTAACTTACGTCATCACATTAAGAAAGCCTCCTGCATACCAATATTTCCATGTCATTTATATGGCAAAAACTACATCAATTGGGATTCAGGGGGTTGGGACCATACCAAGGGTTCTTTCCGGGTCATTTCTGAGACCTGGGAGTAGTTGGGAGAGCATATAGGTGTAGGAATCAAATCAAGGTCCACCACATGCAAGGCAAGCATCTTAACCCCTGTACTATCTCTCTCGCCCAATATACTAATTTTTTTAATGCTGTAATATACTTGATGAGTTGAGTTAAATAAAGAATGGCCAAACAAAGAGAAATTGCAGGGCTGGGAGATAGTACTGTAGTTAGAGCGAGTGTCTAACATGTACTCTACCCAGCCGCACTACAATTCCCATCCTATATGATCCCCTGGGCATCACTAGGTATGGTTTTTAAGATCCCCAGCATCACTGGAATGGCCCATATAACCCTGGCACCACCACAGCTAATCCATATCACCAAAAAAATCCATATCCATATCTTGAATTTAAGTGTCAGCCCTGATGCTGAGAGTCACATCTAGAGCCCCCCCATCCTAAGGGCCACACCTCACTATAAAGTGCCCCAAATCCCCCCACCACCGATTTTATGTTATTCATTATGTTACTTGTGGCCCACCTATTTATTCCCCCCATTTAATAGGCTATCCTCTGTTCCACTGTATTAGCTGACTACTGACCTCACGTGAAGCTGCCTTAAGGAAGGTATTTGCCATAGTGGTTGGTTTCTTTGGCTCTGAAATCCCTCTATCCCTCTCACATGCTGCTAGTAACATGGGGATGAGTTTCCCCCTCGGCAACATGGAAATCCTAATAATCCCGCATACCTCCAGAGAATGTTCTGAAGGTTAAGTATGTTAATAAATGAAAACATCTCATTTACTCAGTGATTTCTTTTTAAGCTAAGTCTTAGCTTAAAAAGAAATGCCTTAGTCTCATAAGGCACAAAATTATTGACTTAGATCATTAGAATTTCTAGAGTTTGGATTAAAGAAATATGTTTACATGAGTTTGTTTATTTATTTGTTTGGTTGTTTTTGGACCTGGCTCTGCTCAGGGGTGACTCCTGGCTCTGCACTCATAAATTATTCCTGGTGGTGCTAGGGAGCCATCTGGGATGCCAGGGATGGAACCCTGGTCTGATGCATGCCTATCAAATGCCCTACCCATTGAACTATCACTCCAGCCTCTGTTTACTGGATTTTTAAAATTCAGTTCTCCCTTCTATTTACCCATACCATTGATATTTCTTCCTCTATATTAAAAACCTTAGTACACCTAAAATCAAGGCCAGTGATTCCTAAATTATATCTCTGAAAACAAACAATGTGTGGGATTTTTGGCAGGTATTTTATAAAGTAAGTCTCATGGATCAGTAGCTTGGGAAACTCAGTATAACAATAAGAGAACACTGCTAGTTTATGATATTTTCAGTTTTTTTCTCTCAATGTCATTTAAAACCTTGGAGTATCAATAATTGGAGTATTTTCATGTTTGTTTAAAAAATAAGGTAACAAGATTCATTTGAACAGTGCCTGCCTTCTTTTCATCAGTAATAATACAGAACATAATTTTTTTTATTATTTGGGAAGTCACATCTGGCAATTCTCAGGGGTTATTCCTGGTTCTGCATTCAGGGGTCACTCCTGGCAGGGCTCAGGGGCACCATATGTGGTGTCAGCTGGTTTGTGTGCAAGGCAAATATCGTACCCACTGCAAAATTGCTCTGGTCCCCTTGAGCAGCATATTTTTCTGGCACTACTACATTGTCACATATCTTTTAAAGTTTGGTTCCAATTTCAAACTTTTATCCTTTGTGCTTTCAGTGCCATAAAATCTCTCTGGGAGCTCCTTTAATGTAAAGTTTATTGTCAGTGTCACTTCCTCTGGGATGACTTAATGGTGTTAAGATGTCAATGGTGTCAATGACATCATTTCTTCAATGGTGTCAACAGGTTTGCCTAAAGTAATTCTGGCACTATATTGACAGTTTCTCCAGTAGTATCAGGCAACTTTCTCATGGTCAACATTCTCTGCTAAAACTCTGTATTCGATTCTAGTTCTGCAGGTATGCACAATACAAGACAATTATAGCTATACCGAATACCTACTGTTTGTTGTTACTTCCTATCAGGATGCTTGAATGTTGTCAATTTAATACTCTATATTTCTTCCCAAACTCAGCTACAGAAACTATAAGTTTGCATGATTGATTACCCATTCAGAAGTCTGTGCAAAACTAAAGACTCTCGTTTAAATAACTCCTTGATCCATTGGATGGACAAATGAAGTTGTTCTTGGTGATAAAGGGCACGTTTTTAAATGTATCTCATGGGCATGACAGTCAGGATACCAGATGGGTGAGGGGATGCGAAGGGATATCCTATACCCGCCTCCATGTGGCCTGGAGTTTTCAGTCACTGGTCCCGCGTACCTGGGTTTTTCTTCTGGAGAGATATGACCACCGGGGTTCATCTGGAGTAGGTAAAGAGAGGGAATCCCTCTTCATCTGAGGCGCCTCAGTAAAATCAGCTCTGCACGGGGTCCGGGGACATCTCTGTGGTGAGCTACCATCTTCTGAGATTCATTTGTGAGTCTCTGGATCATTACCTTAAAATGTATCTCACTTAGCCACTGTGATTCACAAAGCTTTTAATAAAACAGAGTTTGGGATATTCAATGTTCTAGCTCCAAATCCACCACTAGTGTCAATATTCCCTTCTGATTATCCAAGGTTCCTTCCCTGTCCCCAACCCACCTCCTTAGCAAATGAATGTTTCTGATATTTGTTTGTTTGTTTATCTTTGTACTTTGATTTGGGAGCCACACTCATCTTCTAGGGCTTACCTTTGGCTCTGTGCTCAGGGTTCACTTCTTCTGGGTCTCTGGAAACCATATGCAATACTAAGAATCAAACTAGGGTTAGGCTGTATGCCAGGCAGGAGCCTTACACACTGTGATATCTTTCTGGTCCTTTCTTTTTCTTTTTTATGTTATTTTGTTGTTGTTATTGTTGTTGTTGTTGTTGTTGGACCATACCCAGAGATGCTCAGGGGTTACTCCTGGATCTGCACTCAGGAATTATTTCTGGTGTTGTTCTGGGGACCATATGGTCTGCCAGGGAACAAACCCTGGTCAGCCACATGCAAGGCAAACACCCTACTCACAGTACTATCACTCTTACATCTCTTTTCATTTCTGAAAAAAAAAATGTCCTTATTGTATTTGGGGTCATGTGTTCATAATAGTGCCAACTCCTGGCTTTGATATGCATAATTACCTCACCTCTAAACCACTGAGATATCCAAGACCTGTGATCAGTATCTTTAAGTTATTGCCATTTTTGCATTTTTATTCAAATCCCCCAGAGGAAAAGAGTGACTAAAAGCATTATCCAACCGCAGTCCTACCTTGTGTCAAATGACTTTGCTTATAGTCTCTTTCTACTGCTGATTTACAAGAGGTCACAAAATTGCGTGATATACCATCTGTGTGTAGGCGGAGGGGGGGCTATGCAGCAACAGGTCATTGACAGACTTTGAAACAAGAGCTACGGCCATTCCTGGTCATCATCTTATGCATCCTTTCCATTGTCACTTGGGGAGCGAACAGTTGGCAGCAACATACTTGAGATAGCAGCTTGCATTACTAGAGGGAGAGCACTGAAATTGAAGCCACATTGTTGGAGGCTAGTTGCTTAACGAAACCATGGTCCTTGAATGTGTGTCTGTGGGACCTATGCTAGTAAGGATAGCCTGACTGTCACCTAAGAATCACTTCACCTCCGTGGACGCCCTCTCAAAATAAACCTTCATTCCAGTTCTAATTCTTTCATTCTTTGACTTCTGCCTCTGCAGATAGATCTGAAATCTTGTTTTGTAAGATCACTGATACTTTTATGGAATCTGCAGAGTTATTTGACCCAAACCATCACTAGAAACCTCTTTTATTCAATCCTGCCAAATTTACTGACAGCATCATACATGTAAGATACTCTGTTAGGCATTCTTTTCTTAAGATACACGCTTTGACTAGGTTTCTCCGCTTACATTGATTCTTGTCCTATTTCCTGGGCACCCGGATATATGCTATTATACTTCTGCATGTAGGGGCCTCAAAGAATCTAATTACAAGATTGCTAGCAGAAAGAGGAGACATACACTACATAGATGCTACATATATATAATATACATGTTATATGTATATAATCTATGTATATCTGTCAGTTGCTGTGCTGGGTTCTTATAATTCATGAAATCCTCAGCTGCTACATACTGGGGGAGTTATCAAAATCCTTATTGCAAACACAAAGAAAGTAGAGCTAAGAGAAAAGGTGTATGATTCTCTGTGTCAAGAAAATGTTACAGGGTAAGCAGCGCCTGCCTCCAGAAGTCTGACTCTGCACATCTGGTGGACATCCATCCAGCTGAGTGTGCATCCAGCTCCTCATTCATCCAGCTGGAACTGTGACGCTCGTGACTGATGTGGTACCTTGGCCAGGGTCAGGCCGGACCTAGTAGAATTTGATTCTTTCCCACCCATAGACAATAGGACTTGTGGCCTAATTCCACCCCTACCAGCAAGCCATTTTTCATGCTAAATGGCTACAACTCACTCTCACCGCCACCCCCTTTGGATTCTGAGTTCCTTCCCGCACCCCCCACAGCACTGCTCAGTGAAATTTCTTCCCCATATTTCCTTGCCTGGCAGTTCAATAAAATCAGCCCTTCTGTGTTCTTGGTTTCATTTTCTGATACACAAAATAATACATCTGGTAAGTGACAACATAGTAAACAAATCTATTCTCTCGGGCTGGAGAGATAGCACAGTAGGTAAGGTGATTGCCTTGCGTGGGTCTGACATGAGTTTGATCCCCTAAATGGTCCTCCAATCCTGCCAACAGTGATCCCTGGGCACAGAGTCAGGAGTCAGTATGGTATGGCCCCCAAATCGCAACACAAAATTCTTAATTTCTATGTTCACTTGCTAACTAAACAGTGGGAGTAGCGTGCATTCAATCCAGCCTGTTTCAATCAAGATACAGAAAAAAAAAAAAAGTTGATATTCCAACCTTGTTCTAGCTAATTCAAATTCATTCTTCCCTGGACAGTGTCTGGGGTAGTTCATCCTGTTATGAAAATAGCAATGATATGCATGAGAATGACTAATAATATTAACACATTCATAAAAACTTAAATCGAGTTTGGGTTTATTCTGCAAGACGCCCTTGGTCTTTCTCAGCTTGCTCCAAGCTGGCATGGAAATGTCTGGTTTTTCTTGCAATAACGGGAAAGTGTATGACTTCTCTCCCTTTCTGGAGAGCTAGAAAAGAGCAGGGGAAGGATGGAGGCTGGGGACGAGAAGAGTGGGGAAAGGCGTCCGTTCATCCTAGAAGACTACAGACCAACTACTGCTGATGGTTATCTTTTCCAAGAGACATCAAAGGTCTGAGTCTTCTGCTCCATAAAATGCTGAGCCAGCCAAACAAGGGCTGAAGCGATAGCACAGTGGGTAGGGCGTTTGCCTTGCATGCAGCTGACCCGGGTTCGATTCCTCCAACCCCTCTTGGAGAGCCCGGCAAGCTACCGAGAATATCTCGCCCCCATGGCAGAGCCTGGCAAGCTCCCCGTGGTATACCTGATATGCCAAAAACAGTAACAAGTCTCCCAATGGAGACGTTACTGGTGCCCACTTGAGCAAATCAATGAGCAAGAGGATGACAGTGACAGTGACAGCGAAACAAAATGCATCTCTGGGCAGACATCTCTGTCTGTAACTTCTGCTACAGAAGCACAAGCCGAGAGAGGAGCAGAGAGAGAGGAGAGCTGTCTCTTCTGCATTGGGAGCCAAGCTTCCCCACCACCCACACCCGGGGCCCCTGCCGCTTTCCTGCAATATCACGAAATGGATAGGAAAATGGTAGCTTCCTCAGGAGCACAAGATTTTCTATTTTTATTCATAAAATATAAGCATTTTAATCAGTGTTTTTGTTGTTAATGGTTTGCTCTCTTCTACTCTCTATCTTGCACCTGCCCCTCCAGACCATTCTATTTCCCCCTTCCACCAACGCCCCCTCAGACCAAGGATAAAGATCACGAACATCTGGCTGGAAATGACGTCCAAGTTTATAAAAAAAAAAAAACACAGGCACGACCTTCTTTCTCTTCCAGTGGATTGGTTCATTGACTGGTGCCTTTAGAAAGAGAGAAAATAGGCCATATTCATTTTACCATATTTATTAGTAAACTAGTACTGAAATATGGAGCCATTTGTTGAGCTGTACTCACTAGAAAACAGTGAATCAATAAATAACCTTCATTTGAAAAATTTTGATTATGACTTTTCCAAAACTTGTCATGTGACCCTTTCAAATGTCTAACAAATCTGTTCGACTTTTTAGTTTATCTTTGTTAGAAGAATTCGACTGTAGCTGTAATGAGCTGGAGTCCCTGCCTTCCACTATTGGCTATCTTCATAGTCTCCGGACATTAGCAGTCGACGAGAATTTTCTTCCAGAATTACCCAGAGAAGTGAGAAATAAATTTATTTTTGTCAATTAAGTTTAAGGAATGTTTAGCATGACATCTTAACAGCTGCAACGGCATGTGAATTTGTGAGCTTAGTTGGGACTATACATAGGGATTACCTAAACATATATTTGGTTGTTCTCTTCTAAGTTCTAAGTTCTTCTTTTTTTTTTTAATTCTTTTATTGATTCACCATGTGGAAAGTTACAAAGCTTTCAGGTTAAAGTCTCAGTTATACAATGTTCAAACTAAGTTCTAAGTTCTTATGTTCAACCCAGAAAATGCATTTGACTTGAGCATTGCAAACAAAGTAATAAAATATCTTCGTGTAAAGGATATAAATTTATCTAATTTAATTTATGTTATTTTGCTTAAAACAGTTATAAATAACATGTTTGGGTCATTATATTTATACTTCTGAAGTAAAAAAAAATTATGCAAATATTTTTAAGTATCCTGTACTATATTAATTTATCAAGAAGTTCTGATAGTTTTATCTTTAAATGGGATTTTATTTATGTTAACAAAAAATTGTAAAGTAGTTTTTAATTTTATATTTTCCACTAAACAGTTACATAATGAAGGAACAATAATCAGTATATCATTATTTAGAGCCAAAATTTATGAGTAAGAAGACAAATATAACATGAAGTTAAATTTGGTGAAGGAAATATCATTATTATCAAGATTAAATCTTTCATCTATACAATCTTTCATTACTAACATAGATGTCTTAGTATTCATTTTAACTGACAAAGCAAATAAAGATAACAGGTATTATAATAAAATTTTGAATAAAGTCTTAATATAAAAATATTACTAGATATGTTTTAGTGCATAAAGGAATATACATAATATAAACATATTTAAAGAGTTAGATTACAAAAATTCAATACTTCCTCTAGTAGAATCTTGTGATGACAAAATTATACATTGTTTTATAAATTAGAAAACATTGTAAAATTCTTTCTAAATGTTTATTTATTACTTTTTTTTTTGTTACCCATACATAGATTGGAAGCTGTAAGAATGTAACGGTTATGTCTCTACGCTCCAATAAATTGGAATTTCTTCCTGAAGAGATTGGACAGATGCAGAAACTAAGAGTATTAAATCTGAGCGACAACAGGTATTTCTGGAACACTTCACAATGATCTATTAGTTATCTGCTAAAATTAAATTATCATTTCTTTCAGTAATTTTGGAAACATTTCCTGTGTCTTATGAAGCATATGGGATCCAGATAGTCATGTTTTACTTAGAAAGTGGCAGAAGCTAAATTATTTATAAGCTGAGCATTTCAAGATTTTATGATTTGATCTTAAAATCATGTATAATGTTGTATATTAAAATTATATAAATGTATATACTAAGGTTTACATATGCAATAAGTTCCATATGTCTAAAACATATAATCATGAATATATGGGGGCATAAGTGTAATGAAAAGTTACAAAATACATTAATATGTTAAAGTGTATAAGTAGGTATGTATGCACATCTATATATTTTCTTGTATACATTTTTCTTCCCCAAACTAACTGGGCAGTGTGTATGCAACCACCTCTACCAAAGTAGTGGGAAGAATATATTTCTAGTAAGCAAATGTTCAAAATTTATGTGACTGTACATTACAGAAAAGGAAATCAAGATCTTTTGTAGTCATGTCTGAGGAAAATAGACAGAAAAATGAGAAATTCTCTTCTTGTAGCAGTGCTGCTATATTGGTGGATGGGAAAAAAGAAAAAGTTAAAACCGAATTCATCTTTGTTTCTAAATCAATTGTTCTCAAATAAGGAAGAATAAAAATAAATATTGACTGAACAGCATTGTAAGCAGATAAAGTAATTACAAAATAGAATGTATGAACTCTTTGTTATCAATAAGCTTCCATCGTTTTTTTAAAGTAGCATATTAACCAGGACAAAACCACCAAGGATGACCTTTGTGGAATCCCAAAAGAATGTTCAGATTCTGAAAGTTTCTAGATAGATGCGGGAGTTCTCATCTGTGTGTTACTTTCTTGAAGAAAAGAGTAATGACCTGAATTTAAAAAATATTCACTTACTAGCTCAATATTCGATAGGCCAAAACCAGTAACGATAGGTCTCATTCCCCCGGCCCTGAAAGAGCCTCCGATCTTTGGGAAAGACGAGTAAGAAGAGGCTGCTAAAATCTCAGGGCTGGGAAAAAAATTAAAAAATAATAAAATAAAATAAAATCTCAGGGCTGGGATGAATGGAGACATTACTGCTGCCCACTCGAGCAAATGGATGAACAACAGGATGACAGTGATACAGTGATACAGTGATGCTAGTTCAATAATCTCACCATGTAAGAAAATAAAATATTTTATTGAAAGGTTTGGGAATTTATGTCTAAGATCTCTTTCAAGATTTATTTATGATTCTTGGAACAGGATAGTAGATGACATTACATGGTGGCAGTGGTGGGACCTGGCATGCTGCCAGGTCTTCAGGAAGTACGAGAAAGTGGGGGAAGGTTGCCCATCCCAACTCCCAGAAGGCATGGAGTTTTAAGCCAAAAACACCCATGTACTTGAAATTTTCAGATGAGGTTCTCTCGGGAGCCCAGTCCTGAGGTGGTAGAGTCCAGTCAGAGGCATGGAGGCAACTTTGGGGTGTGAGGGCAGCTGCCGAAGATTTGTTAGGGTAGGAGCTGGTCTGTAAGGGACTATTTTTGGCTCTGTGCTCAGGGCTCACTCTTTGTAGTCTTCTAAAGTTATGTAGCTAACATATATTCGATAATGACATGGCTGTTGATGTTGCTTTCATATTTATTCAATTATTTGAAAGTGATCGAGTGTTTGGGCATATAAAATGAACTAATTCTAAAATTATTATTATATTGCATTATTCTAGCCTTATCATTATATTTTCCACTTTCATTCATCAATTAGTTCATTAAATGTAAGCATATAAAAGACAGGAAACTTTTATTCCAAGTTACGTAAAAAAGTTTATCTAATGTCACTAGGCATACGCAGGCATAAACAATACACTCATTGATATGCCTTGCTGGTACTACTCTGTAATTTGCTAACTTCTGTAATCACAATTTATTGATCATGCCCAACATTAAGGATTTCAGATGTGTGTTGGAGTAGGCAGTTGGCAATTTTTCCCTCCAAAGCCTAGTCAAAGCTCAATGAATCATTTTGATTGAATGCCAAGGCTGTTACAGAACTTCACATATCTCAAAATGCTTCTTTTAAAAGACGTCCTCTTTGAATAGCTTCTGCACTATATACAAGAGAAAAGAGAACAAAGAGCACACTTTTAGGAGTCAGCAGAACATTGAAGCTATAAATTCCTTCAGTAATAAGAGCCCAGAGCCATGAAACCTACAGTTTTGTGGAGTTATCAGATAGGAAAATAAATACATGTTAACAAACTGTGACATGTTAACATGTGGGAAAATACAAGGTCCTTTGAGACTAGAATGGGGACAATAATTTAAAGGAGCAATCAGGGAAAAAAACCTACTCAATAAAATAGTCTTCAAGGGGAAAGGGAAAGGAAACGTGCTCTGTTAAGTGTGGGAGAAAGAGTATTCTAGAAAGAGAAAAGAGCTGGTTTATTCTCAAATAGGCTGTCTGTACTGGGCAGGCATCAGGGATAGAGCAATAGGAAGCTCAAGACGGTTGGGTATCACTGTATCACTGTACCACTGTCATCCCGTTGTTTTTTGATTTACTCGAGCGGGCACCAGTAATGTCTCTATTCCTCTCAGCCCTGAGATTTTAGCAGTCTCTCCTTACTCATCTTTCCCAACGATTCGAGGCTTTTCCAGGGTCAGAGGAATGAGACCTATTGTTACTGTTTTTGGCATATCGAATACACCATGGGGAGCGTGCCAGGCTCTGTTGGTACGGGCGGGATACTCTCGGTAGCTTGCCGGGCTCTCTGAGATATATATATATATATGTGTGTGTATATATATATATACACACACATAATGTATATATAGCATATATCTACATTATGTATATATACATACATATATATACATATATATATTGCTCTCTATGATTTGTTGCCTACTGTCTGAACTCCATCGAATATGGTGTGGTAATTATGGAAAATGGGTAGAAAGTGCCTTATAATGTGTTGCGGCCACGCGGTCTGGAAAGTGGCCTGGAGCATGGAGGCGGTTGTGTAGTGGAGGTCGGCTGCCAGGGCTAGGTCCCTTGGGGTCGCGAGGGTTTTCAACCCCCCCCCCGGGGTGCCCCGAGTGAAGATAGCCTGGCACAGAGTATTGGGCAGGGAAGGCAAATATTATAAGGCCTTATAAGGGATGCTAGTGAATTGAGTTTTTATTTTAAATATCATGAAAGCATTTTGAAGGGTTGTAGTGTTTTAAACAGGAGATTATCACATTGGAAAGGTTGTTCAGCTACTCAAGGGAGAATGAATTAAAGAGGAGAACAAAAGAACAGCAAGAATACTGTAATTCTTTATAAAAGGGAATTTTATCTGTCTTCACAGGTGCTATTAAAATTTTCTTGTTTTTTCAGATTAAAGAACTTACCATTCTCATTTACCAAACTTAAGGAGCTGGCAGCTTTGTGGCTTTCTGATAATCAGGTAAAATCTTTTATTACCTGGCTCATTTGGTTGTTTTTTTAAACAACTCATAATTGAAATTTTGAATTACTGTCTGAGTCCCAGTAACAGCCCTTGGCAATTGCTACAAAATACAATTATTTATCCCCCTGGAGAGTGATTTTTGTAAAGATGGCAACTGAATTATGAAGTTGATTGCTGTCGACAAAACCGTTCTATAACCCCACCCTCTTTAAATGCTTCAACTTAGCATCAACTTCATTCTCAGAGATCTAATTCACAAAATGATCGTTATAGCTCTTTAGCTCTAGTGGTACGCATAAGTCCTTGGAGAGTGTACTTTAATTATATCTCTGAAGGTAAAGAAGAAGAAAACCATTACCACAATCCCCATAAGAGGGAATTGTTACTCTCCACATTCCTCTTCTTCTCATACTTTTAATTATAATCAACTTCATTCTCAGACTCTTTTGAAGGAACATGCTGCTGTCTTCTGTATTATCAGTGTTTTTTTGTGAAATTTTTTTGTGACACTATTCCTTAATTGCATAAAAATACAATCCCATGAAATCTGTAGTTCAGGGTTAATGCATAATTTCATTATCTGGAAAAGTGAAGACATCCAATGTGCCACCAGTAAAACTGGTGATCAACCATTTTGACACCATGTATTAGTCTTCCTTTCACTCTTTTGTCTATCAACTGAAAACTAGGGAATCCTTATCCAAAATGTGAATAGATAAATGACAACACCTTGAGTTAAATTTATCATTATTTTCTGAACATCAAAGCAGCATTACTGAGAAGTCCGTGGTCAGGTTTCCTGAGAGTGGGCTACATTTGTGGCAGATTATTCTAAACCTCTGCAAAGTGGAGATAATGTTTGTTTCTACATTTATTGCAGCAGCTCATTCTATCTGCTGAGTAAAAAACAAATAGATTGTCATTCAAATTCATATTTCATCAATAAATTAGAAATTTTTAGGGCACAAATATGTCACTATCAATAAATCATTCCTGGAGTCACTGTGATCTGTGTTAATGTATTTAGCATAGAATGTAGCTACTCTCAGTCTTGTGTTGTGAAAACACCTCCTAATACTATGATTTATTATTCTTGTGGGAGAATGAACAGAACTGTGACTGCATCATTTAACTTCCATTTAGAATAGTGATTTAATGTGTTTCTGACTTAGTTTCATGACACAAGTTAGTATCCCAAATCCCCTTTAAGCTTCATTCCTATTAATAAATGTCATGAAAGAAGTGGATTTTTAAAACATTAGATAATATTATTATTGCCAATATATTTCTGGTACATCAGAGTTCTTAAAAAAAAACTTTCAAAAGCACTATGTCTGAGAACAAATTAATAATAAAACATGAATAATAACCATCCATTGTTAAACATAATGTAACATATCAGATTCAAGTAGAGCCACTTATCTGTGTGTGAACTGTGTTTTTCTTTATATAAAATATCTAATGGAAATGAGCTGGAGCGATAGCACAGTGGTAGAGCATTTGCCTTGCACACAGCCGACCTGGGTTTGGGTTCGATTCTTCCATCCCTCTCGGAGAGTCCAGAAAACTACCGAGAGTATCCCGCCCACACAGCAGAGCCTGGCAAGCTAACCGTGGCATATTCGATATGCCAAAAACAATAACAAGTCTCACAATGGAGACATTACTGGTGCCCGCTCAAGCAAATCAATGAGCAACAGGATGACAGTGATATAGTGAATGAAAGTAAATGTTCAGAAACTAGCTCAAGGGGCTGAGTCCATGCTATGCATGCCAGAGGCCAGTGTTCCAACCCTGTCACTACCTTCTTACTGCCCGTAAGAAACCCCTGAGACCCATATTGGGAGTAGCTGCTGAGTAGCATCAACTGTGGCAACAAAAACCAAAAAGATACCTCTGTTTATTCTAATTAAATTCATATTTTCTTGGATAACAAATTTTAGAGCAAATTCCATGTGTCTTTCTAGAACAAGAGCTTGTGAAAATGAATGGGTGTGTAGAACAAAAATTGCTTAGTGGTAACAATTGAACACATTTTGGTCCCTTTTGGATTCAAAGTAACCTTGTTCAGAGAAGATGAATGGGTATCAAAGAGGGTATCACTGTGTCACTGTACCACTGTCATCCCATCGCTCATAGATTTGCTCCAGCGGGCACCAGTAACGTCTCCATTCTGAGACCTGTTGTTACTGTTTTTGGCACCACAGGTAGCCTGCCAGGCTGTGTCATGCGGGATACTTTCAGTAGCTTGCCGGGCACTCCAAGAGGGCCGGAGGAATTGAACCCGGGTTGGCCGCATGCAAGGCAAACGCCCTACCCGCTGTGCTATTGCTCCAGTCCCAAAGAGTATATACTAGAGAAAAATAAAACTCACCATGCCTTAGAATTTGAAAATACTTCTCAGTGATGTTGCCTTATGCTGAATTTTTTTCTGGGTGTGTGAAGTAAAATAGTTTATTTAGAGAAATAAGAGGAGGGGGGAGAATACATGGGCTTCTGCGGGGAAAGCCAAGATTGTGCTATACATTTTTATTTCAATACTTTTGCTTGCTCTTCTTTTAATTGTTCATTCACTTGGGTGAGAACTGGCTAGTATCTTTACCATATATAGAAGAAACATTCCTCATACTTGCTATACTTTTCATCTAATTTATGTATTTTTATTTTTTTTTGCTTCTAGTCCAAAGCCCTAATCCCTTTACAAACAGAGGCGCATCCAGAAACAAAGCAAAGAGTACTGACTAACTACATGTTTCCACAGCAACCTCGTGGTGACGAAGGTAAATTGCTGGCAACTCCTTTGCCTACACGTAAAATGGTTACAGGTCAAAGAGACTAGTTGTATTTTTATCTCTGGTGAAATAGTTAAGGAAAATTTTCTGACACACATAAATCTTTTGGGCATTAACTCTAAGCATAAATCTCTTCCACATCAGAGTATTTTGAGAAAGATTCTAAAACACAATTCTTCCTCTTTATATCTTGCATGGAATTGCTGTTAACTTTTTTTTTTTTTTTTGCTTTTTTGGGTCACATTTGGCAATGCACAGGGGTTACTCCTAGCTCTGCACTCAGGAATCACCCCTGGCGGTGCTCAGGGGACCATATGGGATGCTGGGAATCGAACCCTGGTCGGCCACGTGCAAGGCAAACGCCCTACATGCTGTGCTATTGCTCCAGCCCCTGCTGTTAACTTTTAAGAATAAATTCTCTTATGGATTGCAAGGCATACCGCTGGTTTAATATACATGGAACTCAGCTGAAAACACTCAATAGAAAAGAAATTTTGATGAACTGATACTGCCTGTGTTCATTAATTTCATAAACACATTTTAAACATTTCATCCTGTAATCTCAAGCCTCAATTTATTTCACAATAAAAATCAACTGTAGGGGGCCAGAGCGATAGCACAGCGGGTAGGGCGTTTGCCTTGCATGCGGCCGACCCGGGTTTGATCCCCGGCATCCCATATGGTCCCCCAAGCACCGCCAGGAGTAATTCCTGAGTGTAAAGCCAGGAGTAACCCCTGAGCAGCATCGCTGGGTGTGACCCAAAAAAGCAAAAAATAAATAAATAAATAAATAAAAATCAACTGTAGATCTAGAGAAACAGTAATGTGTTTTCATGTGGTAAACTGAGGTTTATCCCCCAGACTGCATATAATCCCATGAGCCCGGCCTGGCGTGATCCCTGAGCACAGATCCAAGAGTAAGCCCTGAGCACTGCCAGGCATGACCCCAAAATAAACAAACAAAAATGAATAGACCATAAATAAATCACTTGTAGATAGCGATCACTTTTTCCTTTTCCATTTGTTTTCCTAAAAAAATGTCAGAAACTGTGAATAGAAAAAAATAGACCTATTTCAATAATTAATCTTCTATTATCGCATTTCATAAAATATTTAAAAGAGGTTTGTCCTTTGCTGTTTGGAACTTCACATAAGCTCCTCATCTCAAATCAGCTCAGGCTGTCATTTAGTAGATTTCTCATGGTAAAAATAAGAATAAACTCATTTTAAACCACCCATAGATCAAATCTGTCCAATACATTTAAGTGGAATCAAATTTTTAAGGAAACTATTTGCTTATGTATTTTTTTATTTTCAGGCATAATTTAAATACCTTAGTCTTTTATTTATATGTGTAAATGGATCTTTTGCCAATGTTTCCCAATATTTCTATTCAAACTTTTACTTACAGAAATAGAAAAAGATTCTTTTAATATCCAATTCCAGGGGCTGGAGCGATAGCACAGCGGGTAGGGCATTTGCCTTGCACGCAGCCGACCCAGGTTCGAATCCCAGCATCCCATATGGTCCCCTGAGCACCGGCAGGAGTAATTCCTGAGTGCAGAGCCAGGAGTAACCCCTGTGCATCGCCGGGTGTGACCCAAAAAAAAAAATCCAATTCCAGACTTCAATAAAATTGATCTTTTAAAAATATGAAAACAGTCACATGCCTGAGTATAAGAAAAATCTCAAGTGAGGATTACATTTTATTCGTGCAACTTTGCTTATATTTCTATGTTAATATCCCTAGATTCTCAAAATATCTCATCTCTAAAGGACATAAGGAAAAAATTCTAAATCACTCATGTTTGCTGGTTATTTCTGAGAGCTAATATCATTGATCAAATGCCTTATTTTTCCCTCAGAGGTAGATCTAGTTAGATAACTGTGATGTTAAGAAATTAACCTGTTGTGTTTTGCTTTATTGTTTTCCTTTCAGTAAAGAAAAGTTAGTGATAGAAAAATTTCCTTCCAGTTCTAAGCAAATTCCTTTGTTTGATCAGCCAGAAATGTTTAAAAAAAATGAAGTTTTTGAGAATCTCTTGTAAAAAGGAAATATCTGGAAATATTCATACTCCAGGGCAAAACATCTACACTAAATTGAGTACTTTGCTTTTTTCATGTGATCTTTGCAATAAGGTTGCAAAGAAGATTAATTAATATGTTGATTCGAACTAAAGATTTATAAGCTTTTGTTTTCCCTACTAATTTGAGACACATTTAGAATAAT
This sequence comes from Sorex araneus, assembly GCF_027595985.1. Classification (NCBI taxonomy): domain Eukaryota; kingdom Metazoa; phylum Chordata; class Mammalia; order Eulipotyphla; family Soricidae; genus Sorex; species Sorex araneus. The sequence continues at coordinate 6,461,016 of NC_073306.1, read as the reverse complement.
TGGTGTCTTAATATTAAACACTAAACTTTCCACATAAAGAAATGGTTCTTTATAAGACAAGCTCCACTCATGTCCGTTCCTAGACACACACACCCAAAGAAAATATTTGCAAATCTCACTTTCAAAAGAGATGCTACCTAGTAATTATCTGTTATAAAATCCTGATAGTTTAGTGATTGAAAATAGAAGCTGTGTAATCACTCAGGCATGGACTAGAATTCAGCCCTGGCAGAAAAGAAGCGATACATCATGCGTCATGAATTGCAGATTATTTTAGTTCTACCATTCTGCAGTTGTACAGATTCAAAGAGGCTTTCAGATGGTTAGTCCAACCCTCTCAATTATCACTATCCAAGGGAGAGTTCATGCTTCCCATGGTCAAAACTTCCCACTCCCAATGTACCATTAATGTACACTTAAGAGGCTGGATTTGACTTAATTTGTTAAATAAAAGTATGTGACAAATATCAAGGGAATTTATCCCCTTTTTCTCTTTCTTCCTTTCTGTATTTCATTCTTTCTCTTTATTTTCCCTTTCTCTTTTCATGTTTTGTGTTTGTTGTACTACCTACCACCATTTTTTTGCATAAGATATTAAGCTCTACTATTAACGCTCCATATATTTTTTTAAAACAATAATACTTTGGAATCTAACTGTAGATTTCCAGTCAGACAGTGACAGCTTTAACCCTACCCTGTGGGAAGAACAGCGACAACAACGTATGACAGTTGCCTTTGAATTTGAAGACAAAAAGGAAGACGATGAAAGTGCTGGGAAAGTTAAGGTGAACCTTTTAATTTGTGTTTCTTCTTTCTTCTCATCTTTTTTACTCATCCATGACTATGGTCCAAATGGACAGGAACAAACTTAGTGACCTCTGCTAGAAGGTTAGCTGCATCTTTAAGTCTCCTGGTGGTCCCTTTCTATATACTAGGATGTGAATTCCAAAAGCACTGGTGACCTTCAGTATGAATGAAACTTGTGTCCCAATTTCTTCTGAACAAAGTTGACATGTCAGCTCATCTTACAGAGTAACGTGAAAGAGATTCAAGCTGAGCGAGAAACAAAACCAAACCAAAAAAAGCCGAAACAAAAAATAAAAACAGTCTGGGCAGTGGGCTTCACTTGAGCTCTTACTTCTTTGAAATATGAAAGTCATTTTCTGTTCATTCTGAGCAAGACATCGTGCAGATTGCATGACGCCAAAATGCACATTTATAGGAGAGCTAACAGATTAATATATCACATTGGCATTAAAATATCTGAAAGATTTTTATGCTCTGTGGTATTTGAGAAAAATTTATTAGTATTGTTCATATGAAGACAAGTTTGAAAGGAGGTGAGTATACCTGATAATGAACCTAATAGCTCCTTAAGAAAAAATAACTTCTATTTTGTAAACCTCAAATCATTGTTTTAAAATCCTTTATTAAAGTGAATCTCAGTCCAGTAAAAAATTGACTTATTTAAATTTCTATTGGTCATTATTTCTGAGAGACAGTATCAGAATTGATACGTATTTTATCAACATTAGATATTTGTATTATCACCATGGCAACATCTTGAATCTCTCTTTAATGATGGTATTATCTGTGTACTCTTTCCATCGTGGGTACTAACAGCTCTCATTCTTGGTGACTAATGATCCAAGTAATAATACATGTATCTTGATTCTGTGGTGTGTTCTTTTTGCCTGCACCCTTATTCCCCCATATGCTAAGCTTTTTCTTTAAACCAATGCACTCTAGAACCAGTAAGGTGATTGACAAGGCTAAACTCTACCATTGTGTAGAACCTAAACTAAATTCCCCAGTCAAATGACAATTTTGTTAAAGATTTGGTTTAAAAAAAAATGTTTCGAGATGCTTGGTTAGTGCTGTATACTAACCAGAGACATTTTTGTTACTTGTGCATTCCCAGAAAACAAAAATAATGCAAAACTGAAAATAAACAAAGATCTGTAGAACATTTCAGTTCTCCTTTTAAGGATTTAATATTTTAAATCCAGAAACAATGGATGATGCATTGTATACTGGATCTCTGATTTATTGTTTTGCTTTGTTGAATGTGAAAAAATACATACTTCTTCCTAAAATAAATCCATGTCCAAAGTACCCAAGAAGAAAATAGTGCATTTAATATACTCCTATATATGTGTCAATGAAAACATAAAATATGGTAAATGCACAGTTATTTAGAAGCGCTGTTTGTGTGTTATATGATCAAGTTTGTTTATAATCAGAGTAGGTTCATTATACTTTAGAGTACTTTATTTTATTCATATTTGGTTCATATACGGAAACAGTTATTGTTTCAAAAATTTCAAATTACTTGGCACTGACTAATTTAAATATTTCCAATGTCATTGGCTATTGGACAAGTTAGAACACAAACAAACTTCTAAATAAATCATCGTGGAAGTATGCTGAATGGAATATACTGAAACCTCACACCAAATTAATCCCTCTTCTGGTTCATTACATGTACATTAAACTTAGCACCGATTTGCCTTCCATCTACATCAAATTTGAAAAGGAACCTCTGACCTATGCCATCAACTTCCAAATGAACTAGAGTATAATGCCCTACTGAGAGTGTGCATCGTGTTCACGCCGACGTTGTGTCCTTGAGCCTCATATGACCATGCGGTGCTGTCTGATTACGTAGAGTTGAAACTGAGGGGGGTTGGGGATGGATGTCTGAAATGCCTTATCCAGAGCAGAAAGCGAAAAGCGAGAAATAGAACCATGATAACGTGCAAGTCTTGCTACAGCGCTCCTCTTTCTCTCAGAAAATGGAGATTCCTTCTCCCACAGGATCTCTCCTGCCAAGCCCCCTGGGAAAGGGGCCAGCGTGGGATTACTCTCCAACCCGCCAGGCTGTCTGGCGACTGCTGCACACCATGGGCCAGGTGTGACCAGCAGATCCAAGATATGCCCGTTCCCCAGAATGACCCCCAGCTGGCATGGGGTTGTATAAGTGGCCTCCAACAGGAGAGGAGCTTGTGTCCTCCAATGCCAGTGGCCGCACAATCCACCACTCTACCCTCTCTAAGTGGCAGACAGGTAGGCCTAGGCGTCTGGGGTAGGAGCCTTCCCCCACCCCCGTAGAGGCAACTGTGCAACAGTGGTTGATGGGGTATGTCCTGCATGGCTGGGGGCTAAGAAACGCTGATCCTATGGCAGCCTTCCCATGGCCAATGTTTGATCTCAGTTTTGTTTTTTGCTCTTGGGGATGGCACAACGGGATGGGAAGATCTAAGCCAGCGCCGGGAGGGAACGCCAATATGAGATGCCTCTGGGTGGGATGTCTGGAATGGGCTTTGAGTTGGGTGCTTCAATTTTATTTATGCTGCTATTTTTTTCAAGGGATTTTTCTTTGCCTCTTTCAAGTCCAGGGATACCAAGAGTTGGGCAGGATATTGATGATACCGTGGATAACATCTAAATTGTCCCTGCACACGCACGCACGCATGCACGACCAATCAGTTTTCCAGGTTATCGATTCCCAGAGGAGATGAAATAAAGATCAATAACCTTGATCTTCACATAGCAGGATATTTGAATTGAGATTTGCTGAGAGTGGATTTTGAGCACAAAGATGGGCATCCATTGAGAAATATCGATTTCCCTTTCATTTTAACACAGATGATGAGAATTCCTGTAAGAGAAGATTGGTTTGGGAGTTGTGGCAAATAAGGCTTCCTTATCTTAGTGGAGTGGGTTTTTTAACAGAATGTCTCAATAGGTTGTTAAAAAACAGTGAATTTTTGGTAAACTTTGCCATCAGCATGTAATGGACTTAACTCTTGCTCTGTGTCTTATATTCTTTCTATAATATAAGACAAGCTACGAATGCATTTCCCTAACTAAAACTGCCATGGGTTTCCTTTTGATGTAAGATGTTCTGATGACCTCCTAAAAAATATTTATCAATAATCAAAGCATTAACTATCATTTCTCTTACTGGAATTTACAACCAAATCAAACTCAAATTAAACACTTACATATAAAGATCACAGTTCTGTGTGAATCTGAGAAATTTCTAAATTCCCTAGTAAATTAGTTCTTTTCTTCATTGCTAAATTTTGGAGATACTCCAACACCATGCAGCAGTTATTAACATTTATTGCACTTTACTTAGACCTAGTATATGAAGAATGTTGTGAAACATCTCTTTGTTCAAAAATTAAAGTAACGTTTTATTAACAATGTTTTATTTTAATGAAATATACATACACATGAACAAATACTTTATGGTGAGTAGATATATACAATATTTTGGCAGGAAAGTAGATTCTTTCTATCTACATGTGTAATAGATGAATCTACATATTTTTCATCTCATATAAAAATAATAGGGAAATATTTCCAACATACAGACTTAGAAAAATATAAACAACCTGCTTTTGGCCTTGAGCTGACTCAGCTACTCATGTCAATATGCTTATATCTTTCTAAACCATTTCGTATCAAAGAGTAAGAGGGCAAACCAGTCAGAAAGATGACATAAGATATGCTTTTACAAGACTCTAAACAAAATTATAAGGTATTATAATTTTATTATTAAAATACTACACTTGTTTTAATTTTTTAATTTATGAAATTATCTGATTTAGCTAAATAAAGTTTACACTTTAGACATAGTATTTCTTCCACAAAATTGTTAAAAACATAATTTTATTTATTTCATAGAGTAGTTCTGAGCCAACTAATGCTTTTATAAATTAAGTTTTGGACTTAGAGACCAGTGTCTGACTCTAAGCATTGCTACCTTCAGCCACATAGCCTAGAATAAGCAACTTACCAGACTCCTGTTTCTTTCTGTAAAATGGGAACAAATGATACAATTGGTTGTGAATTTTGAATGTTATTTAATCATAATTAGTTATTAAAAAATTCACATTGTTATTGATTACCTCTCAATCTAAAATCAGTATAGTAAATATGAAAAATAACTATCATTATTGATTATTTAAATGGATAGTAATAAATATGCCTACAAGACTATTGCATGATAAATACTGAATAGATAAATGTTAATTGATAGTGTATATGCAATCTGAAAAAATATTTAGACAGGTATTATAGTAGATCATCCATGGTATCCAGATTTGGAAAATATATATATAGACTCTAACATTAGAAATAATATTTAATATCCACATAGAACTTTAAAATTTTTCACTCTAACATCTCATTTTAACTAGATTAACTCAAGCATATGAGAGAGATATTATTCCCATTTTACATCAGAAAAAACTGAACAGAAAGATTAGTGATTCATTGCTAGTGTAGGTAAATCTGTGACTTAAAATTTAGGTCTACTCACGCCAAGTGAAATAAGTTCTGTGCAAATGGGAGACAGGTAGGTTATAATGTAGTGGAACAAATTCTAATTTTATGAGGCCTGAGCTTCCACAGTTTGAGGAAGAGCTTCTTGAAGGAAAAGAATGACCTAAAACTATCTAAATAAGTTAGCAGGGCCCTTACAAGGCTTCAAAAAGGCCCGTGAACACGCCAGGCCCTCAGTGTACGCTTCATGAGCTTCATTGCGAATCTACTTCTGTTTCTAGACATAAGTCTTGTTACCTATGGTACGCTCTGGCATCTGACCAGAATATCACATTAACTTGCTTTTAAAATAACCAGAAAATATTAGTGCCATTGCTATTAGTCGTCATCTAATTGTGTCAGACTAGACAGCATCTACCGAAATAGATTACATTACTTGATGAAGCATTCATTTAATTCAATTAAGAAGGAACATATTTTTTGTCTGATTAAATTTAGAAGTGTAATTTTAGCATTGATGACTTTTTAAGGTGCATAGAATTTAAGTTTAATGACCAACTTGCAAATTATTTTTATTCATAAGCCATAGTTATTAAAATGTTTAAATATTCTTAATTGTGGGAATAGTCATACCATTCCACAATTTACATTTTTAATGTAGTACTTTTTTACTTTTAGACCTTTGATAGCAGATACTTGAAAGCTTAAAAATATAATTTTTTAAGTGAAATGAAAGTTTAACAGTAAAATTTTTTAAGTTAAAGCTAGCTTTAATTTGTAACTAAAATTTCCAATATTAGTTTAAATAGCGAATAAAAATACTGATGTATACAATAATATTTATCATATTTAAGAATTCAATAGAAATTCAATAGTCTTAATCATTTATATTATATTATAATGTATAATATATGACCATTTATATTATATTCAACAAATCATACATTTTTCTTTACAATCTTTTTCTTGGGTGATATTTTCATAATTTTATTTCTAGATATTAATTTCATCTATTTATTTAGACGTATAAAAGATAAACTTGTATAAATAATGTTTTTGCTTACAAGATAATCTTTCAAAAACTTTTACTGGGAAAAAATTTTGTATTTTAGCACTAAAAGAAATGTTAAAACAGTAGAGTCTAACCTCAGTATATGACAAGAAACATGAGTCATAAGATGAAATGCTAAAATAACAAAGTTGGTGGATTTGCTAAAACTTGCAGATGAGCAAAAGTGTTTGAATTCCTATTTATAATCCTCAGATCTATGCCACGTCATAGTTTCTTACATTGCATGGGGGTCAGTAAGTGTCTGCCCCTTTCTCTTCCTCCTTTTCTCACTCATTCCCACTTTCTTCCTCCTTCAGCAGCTCATCCACCTTCTTTCCTTCCTCTACCTACCCCCCACAACAAACTCTCCACAGACACATACTCACCACAATCACATAAACCATCCCATTTTGTAAAGTTGGTTCTACTCAGATTAAAACTATTGCATGATTTTTGGAATAAACCAGGCCAAGTAAATCTGCCCCCTTATTTTTCTTGCCACTCTCTTTCAGTCAGAGTGGATAATTTGTATATATATAATATATATATTGCATTTTAAGCATAAGTACCTTCATAGTGAGGAATTTATAGGTAATGTCTTATTATTTTTGTCTCTAAATTGATTATTAGTCACTAGCATGAACATTCTGTTAAATTGGACTAAAACACTAAAATTAATCTCAAAAATGGAAATAAATGTCTGGATAACTATTAGCCAAAATGTGTATTGATACCTAAAAGATCATCCAAAAAGTAATCAATTTTTTAAAAATTTCTATTGTAACTTATCACCAACAAGCAAAATCTAAATACCAGGAAACATTTTTAATTAATACCAGCAAGTATTCGCTACCCTCACATTTGATGTAACAAGCAACAAAGAACTGGCATGTATTTGGAGAGCAGATACTGTCACTTCTCCCTTCTCCAGTACATGAAAACTCAGCTTGTAAGTCCTTTGGGGTTCTGCATTAAAAGCCAGAAGTATTTAACGTCAAATGAATTACTTCTAAATAATAGAGCTAGGAAAGGAAACGGTCTCTCATGTATGAAAGCAGTTGATAGTAACCATTACATTTTCAGAAATTACTGGTCTTTTAAGTGACCTACTGCTATTCAACCATGTATGGAAAGGAGGCCTAAAGATTGGTTAGAGCCAGGAATATAGCTCAGTGGTAGACCATTTGTCTAGTGGTAGACCATGTGTAAGGACATGGGTACAATTCCTGGTGTTTTACACACACACACACACACACACACACACACACATACACACACACAGATTGGATATAATTCAAAATTGTTTTCAACCTACTAGGGTGGGCAGGGGTGAAGAGAAGTCCCTGGAAGCATGATGTGAACAAAACATCTGCTCCCCCTCAGCTTTCCAGCCTGCTCACCATGTTGCATTTGTTTATGCTACTGCACGTGAAACGGAGTTGTGTTGTGGATTTGCTCGCTGAAGGTATTTTTTTATGTTAAATTTCTTTTTATAAACTTCTAGGTTGAAATAAACCTAAAACGATATCCAACTCCTTACCCAGAGGATTTAAAGAATATGGTAAAATCTGTTCAAAATCTGGTGGGTAAGCCGAGCCATGGAGTGCGTGTTGAGAATTCAAATCCAACTGCTAACACGGAGCAAACTGTGAAAGAAAAATATGAACACAAGTGGCCTGTAGCCCCCAAGGAGATTACAGTGGAGGTATTTCAAGGTTATTGGTAATTGCCAGTGTGGTTTGGATTTTTTTTTTTGGAATTACTGAACGATTTGGTTTTTTTCAAATATAATAAATCTTCCCTAATAAGTCCATCTTTTCCCTAAAATATAAAATAAGCCTCTCTACCCTACAAAACTATGAGGGTTGCATTTAATAAGTCACAGACAAATGATACCCTCATGGCTTTAAATCAGTAAAAAGTTCCAAAAGTTCTAATGCACAGAAGAAATAACTTGCTCTGGTAGATAAGCAAGGCCAAAAGTCCCATTATATCATTTTCATAATATCCTCTCAGCTACCACAAACTTCCACTGGATGACTTGTCAGGAAAACTTAAATGAAGTGTTGTTTGTTCTTTTGTTTTGTTTTTTTTATCCCACAAATATCAGTAAAATTCCTGACATCTTTTAGTGCCAACTTTTTTTTAAATGCTTTTGTGTTTTGATTACAACCTTTAAATGAATATCACTATAAACAACAAAAATAGGAAGATTTTTAAATTTAGCTTCATTTTACTTTTAGTCATGAGAACTTTAATTCCTATTAGTTTATAATTATTCAGATATATTTCTCCTTATCAAGCTTATTTGGTCTGAAGAGAATTCAACTACATTTGTGTCACCTCTATACTATCTCATCAACTCTTCAGCTTATTTGATTCTCACCTTTTTATCTTCATCAGAAACACAATTGATATGAGTTCATCTAGCAATTTTTATGCCTACCTCTTAAAAATCTATATTTGCAAAACTCTTTTACAAATCTGCATTTCAAAGTATCATTCGTCATACACCAACTAGTTTATTTAACACTGTGCCAAATACTGTGAGAAGAAAAAGAAATAGAAAATGTGTGCCTGGGCCCCAAATAATTCACTCTCAAAAAGTCTAGTGCAGACGAGGTCAATAAAGAACAATTTAAGGGCCAGCGAGACAACTCCACTGGTTGAGTATAAATCACAAATGTTGGAAGCCCAGTTTGGATCCCTGAGCACCACATGGGAAAACACCGAAAAACAAAGAAACTAGTAAGTAAAGTATGATTGGATGGTTGGTGGTAGCAGAGAATATAATACAGATACAAAGCAGGAGAGAAAAGTTATCATTGGCAAGAGTTACATGGAACAATATTAAGAGTAGATTGCTTATTAAAGATGAATTAATTCTTCTAAAGTCATCAAAAGGCATGGGGAGGGGTGGATATTCCAAACAAAAGGAAGAATTTGAGCAGAAAAAAAATATGGACAGCTTTTCAGCTGGCACCAGCAGCCCAGGAGAGAGGATATACAGGAAAAAATTAGATAAAAATTATGCTCATTGCTATTTTAATTTTGATTACAAAATTGGTGGAATTGTATTTTCCCCTTTCCATTCCAAATGATATGAAATAGTGAAGATGCAAGCTTCTTTATCTCTAAGATGTTGGAAGAAAACTAACATCTATCAATCCATATACACAATATACATATGCTTTCATGTAACCACATTTGCCATCAGTTAACAGGGAGGTCCTAATAATCCATAAACTAAATAATTTCATTACAAAATAAGAAGATCCTAAATCACTTAATGCAAGGATGCAACTGGTGAGGTAAGGGAAAGGAGGCTTTCATTGTGAATTTAATACCCTATAGTAGTGGGGGGAAGGGGAGCATTCTAAGTTATCCCACCCAAACTTCCAGTCGACCACAATTCCGTGAAATGTCTCTTCCCAAACATACCTCTGCTCCTGTTTTCTTGATCTTGATCTGAGCATGTACCATTTATCTACTAGTTCACTCAAGTCAGACATCTGAGAGTCCTGTTTTCTGGTCCTTCTCTCTCGTCCTTTAGAATCACCAAGTCTGTATATTCTCATCAAGAACAGTTCTCCAGGCCCTCAGCACTGACCTCCACTGATTGGAAAAGATAGAAGCGTCTTAACTCCATTGCCCCTCTTTCTAAAACCCACATTGCCTTCCTTGAAAGCAAGGCTGTCCCTTCTTAGTGCCCACCTAAGATCCGATTAGCTAACCACACTACACAGGGCTAAGTTTGAAGGAAAACCTTCAGATTCTTCTTTCCTTATGGGATTCATCTCACTCTTAGTCTTCTTCCTCTAGTTGGCCTTTTTTTCTTGATTAGAAATCTCACTGGGTGGTAGCAATACTTTTACTAATATATGAATCTAAAATCCAATTTCTAGATCATTCCTCAACTTTCACCCATCCCGTTGGGAAAAAAGAGAGATGTTTCTTTCTGTCTCATTCTCCTGTCTCAATTTACTGCCTGCCTATTGAAGAGCCACATTCCATATTTTCAACTTTCAGATATAAGAGCTACAGATAACCAGGTGTTAAGTTTATTCATTTCTATTGATCATTTTTATTATGTCTTGGGCTGGAGCAATAGCAGAGTGGTAGGGCGTTTGCCTTGCACTCGGCCGACCTGACTTTGATTCCTCCGCCCCTCTTGGAAAGCCCGGGAAGCTACCGAGAGTATCTAGCCCGCACGGCAGAGCCTGGCAAGCTACCCGTGGCATATTTGATTTGCCAAAAACAGCAACAAGTCTCAAGATGGAAACATTACTGGTGCCCGCACGAGCTAATCGATGAGCAACGGAATGACAGTGACAGTGACAGTAATTATGTCTTACTCTTGTCTCAAGTCATCTTTAGTTAACTATGGAAAAGAATATGTCCTATACACTTCTCCATGGGACTCAATCGGGAAAATCAAAAATAAATGAAAACTAGAGGTAAGAAGAACCAGATGCAGAAAGAAGAAATTAAGATAAATTAGTCACCAATGTATCAGAGAGGGAAAAGAAAAGGTAATCCACATTTATTGCTTACTTTCTTTGTCACAAACCTCTGCCAAGTATTCTAACACACTATGCGTGTTGAAAATATGACCCTTAGAGCTTTGGAGAACCAGATGGTTAAGAAGAAATGTTTTGTTTTGTTTTGTTTTTGTCTCTTGCTGACTTCCTAGAACCAAGTCTTGAAAAGATTGCACTTGCTTTTTTCCCTCCTCCCTCTCACTTCCCATAGACAAGCGACTTACCAGCAAAAAGCTTTAATTTTTTTTATAATTCTGGGGACTGGAAAGTTCACCATCAAGGTGCTAGTGGACTCAGTGTCCATTGGAAGTCCACTCATCTGGCTCTTTTTTGCCAAGTCCTATCATGGTAGAAGAGGCAGGCAACTGTCTAGGGTCTCTTAGCAGGGCGCAATTTCTTCTTGGAATCTGTACTCATATGTCTACTCAAGATCACTTACCAGCTCTGAAGGAACCAGCTCTTAAGACTAGCACTGACGTTCCAAGGTTCCAACATTTCAGGGTTGACTCTGGCACCCTATTCTCCCCACAGCTCCTATCTCTTCAACCTACCAGCTTTAGCTTCAAGACCTTCCTTTTTGCCCTGATCCCTAGAATGCTCTGAATTTTCTCTATTATATCATCTTCTTTGGTCACACAGAATGAAAATCTTCTAATTATTTTATGTTGTGACTTCCGGTTGTGAGTTCTATGAAGCAGGGACTTTGTCCTTCCCAGCACTGTGATGTACCCTACTCCCTGTTCATCCAATTAGAGTTCATGCTCAGTAAGGGACACAATAAAATTTCAAAGTATTTTCTGAGGTGACTGAGAGACTAAGTGCCTGGACATCAAATGCTCTTACTCTGGGAACTTAGCACTCCCTGTTCAATCTGAAACTCTCAGGAGGCAAAGACAATTACTTGGTTTTCATTGAATTAATGATTGATTATTGTCCGCCTTCCATATCCACATTTTCTGTCCTAGATGTTGAGTACCATGTACTTTTAACAATAAAGATTTCCATTTGGCCCCAAAATAAAATCCTTCTTAACTCTAATGATTTAACACATTTATGTTATGTATATTGATATTGTAACATAAAATTATAAACTAAGGTTAAAAATTATGAAGAGTGTTATAAAATGCAGAATGAAAAGAAAGAGGAGAAAAGGAGTAAAGTGTGAGGGGAAGTTATACAGGGAATAAAACTGTGACATAAAATAATTTTAGAAACCCCTAAATGCTAAGTATACAAATGCCTTTAGTCTCTTAATAATTTTGTTACAACCACCCAAGCCAAAAGAAGTGACTAACAATTCCATTTAATAAGCACATCCAAAAACTTAGTAAGTATATGAATCTACTAATTATATTTTGAAAAGCAGAGCACATAAATTAGAAGAGAAAATAATATACTTTATGTCTGAAATAACCCAAACCATGCCTTCATAGAATAAATACACCTGTCAAAGACCCCCTCTCTTTTCATACCTTGGAATCATATTGGAAACTAAACTCTAATTTCTGTTTCTCATTGGCTTTCAAGTGATCCCACCGCCAAAATATGCAACTTCCCAAACATGCCTATCAAAACGCATGTGCCATCTAAGGTTGTAACTGAGCACTTCCCAGAGGTAGCAGTTTTTGCAGTATCTAACTGGTGTCAAGTACTGCTTTGTTTGTCTCCTATATTTAAAGTAGCCCATGGCATCCTTATGGATTAACAACTTTGACTGGGCACAGTCTGTGGAGGAGGCAAAAGTCTTAGAATTTTAGCACTCTTGGACGCAAACTCTAGCGTGTTACCAATAGTGTGACCTTAATAAATCACTGAGATTTTCCTGAGATTTCGTTTCTTTACCTTTAAAAATACAGATAAGTAACACGTTCAGAGTTTCTGTGGAATGAAACCAAAACAAAAGCAAGTATTTAGATACAGCTTCTTCGCATAGTGGAAACCTACAGTAGTTGTAATAATTTTGTCTCCTACAGGAGAATGATGTTCTAATTCTGCCCTAGCCCCCTTTAATCCTTCTGTGAGTCACTCTCTTACATTACAGAGTATTTCCCACTGTCTGCTACTCCCCAGAACTACCACATCCGTAAAGGTTCTAGACCTCACATTTTGTGAGAGACAGCCCAATTTGTTTTTTTCTTTTTGGGTAAGCACCCGGCGATGCACAGGGGTTACTCCTGGCTCATGCACTCAGGAATTCCTCCTGGCAGTGCTCGGGGGACCATATGGGATGCTGGGAATCGAACCCGGGTTGGCCGCGTGCAAGGCAAACGCCCTACCTGCTTTACTATCGTTCCAGTCCCCCCGCCAATTTTTCTTTAAGGAAAAATTGCATCTTTCTTCCGGAAATGAATCATAAATAGTCAATTACCCTTGGAAATGCCCTTAAATGCTTTTATTAATACTAGTCATGGGTTCTCCAAAGCTCAGACACAGCTTTTCTTTTTTTTTTCTTTTTGAATTTTCTTTTACATTCCCTTTCACCTTGGAGGTAGCAACCATGGCTTATTTTGAACAGTGAGCCGGCAACAGGATTACAAAGAAGAAATTTTATTCTTCTTTTCACTCCCCTATCACCTTACAGGAAGGAAATATGGTGCAATGCCCCCATAATGAGACCCTCACCACATTTGACACCCTACCAATTATTTCCCCTGTCTCAACTCAGAGAAGTTGTTCTGAAAGCTCAACTTTACCAGCACAAAGTTGTATCTCCAGCCTCTGTAACAGTCAATGGTTGGGGGCTGGAGTGATAGTACAGCGGGGAGGATGTTTGCCTTGCACGCGGCCGACCCAGGTTTGATCTCCAGCACTCCATATGGTCCCCCAAGCACTGCCAGGAGTAATTCCTGAGTGCAGAGCCAGGAGTAACCCCTGAGCATCGCAGGGTACGGCACAATAAGCACAAAAAAAAAGAAAAAGAGGTGCAAATTTATGATTAACTAATATTATACTTCCTTCCTACTCACTATAGCTCCTTTTGGTTCAAAATAGACGTTCTTGAGCAAAGTCGAAGACTTGAAGCTAAATCGAAGCCTAACTATTATGTAGAATAACTCCAGTAAAAATTTCAGCTATAGGGACAGAGATAGTATAATGGGTAAGGCACTTGTGCATGCACCCAGCCCAGGATAGATCAGGGCATCATGTATGGTCCATGAGCGCCAATAAGAATGATCCCTAAGTGCAGAGCCAGGAGCAAACCCTGAGCACAGCCACTGTGACCTTAGAACACTAAAAAAGAGCAATTTCTGATGCAAATATTTAAGTCCATTTCTTACATACAAGGTAACTTGGGTATCAATCTATAAGGCGGAAAGGAAAAAATAGTGAGACCCTTTACAATATTTACATTTCCGTGTTGATACTCTTTGATTTGTTTAGGGGGTTGGGAATCTAAGAAATCAACATATGTCTATATCAAGTGTCAAGAAAAATGAATAATTGATTTCTTGTCTTTATTTAAAGGAAATGTTCACTTCACATTTTATTATAGTTGAGAGTATTCTTTGTCATCGTAGTTGAGGTAGCATGGTTACTATAGTGTTAATGTGTGTGGAGTTTTGATGTACGAAGTTTCTGCACCTCTACCACACTGAAGTGCCAAAGACACCCCCTGCCCCCCACCACTGTCCTTCTGTCATTTCAAATCTTCTCCCCTAACTACTTGGTAATGCCAGTTGTGTAGTCAAAGCCCCAAAGTATTCCTAAAATAATATTTCCTTAAGAGCCAGGGATATACCTCAGTAATGGAGCACTTGACTTGCATGTAAGAAACCCAGTGTACAATCATAAGCACTGAAAAAAAAGAATATTTTAATTCTTATTTTATGACATGAGCAATATTTAGATTTATAAGATGTTAGAGTTATAGAGAAAGTATCACTGATTCCTTTTACCTTGATTTTATCAATGAATTAAATAAGGTTCAGCAAGGTAGGCTTGATTGTCCAAGGAAATCTAATTAATAAATGTTAAAGCAAGAATAAAGAAGAAATATGCCTGCTGGTAATTGAAGTGTTTTTAAACAGGTCTTAACGTATTTGATGCCTTTTGTGGCACCATTTCTCAAACTCACATCTGCTTGTACTTATGTAATGGTTTTTGTTCTCTATTTCATCACCCAAAAGTTTAGTCGCAAGTTTCTTATGCTAAATCTTTGGAATCATTTTCAAGATGATGAAAACACAGGCTTCTTCTTCATCTCCAGAATGTCCATCAGTCCCACTCTCTTTAATGACTCTTTTCAAATATGATTTTTGCACTTTTTGTCTCTACTGTGTTCACAGCTAAGCTCTTCAGAAGGCAGCAACATAGAAGAGATGATCATGGAACTGGAATCCAAGAGAATCCTGCCTTAATGCCGGATCTTTGTCTAATTAGCTGTGTGGGCCTCAGCCTCAGAATCCACTTCTAAAAAAAGATTAAAGGGTTGGACTAGATTATGGTTTAGTTTTCTCACATTGAAACAGTCTTTATAAAAGATTATCAAGTGTATGATATGTCAATGATTTTAACAGGAATATATTCCCACATAAACACACTTTCAAAACATAGAATATAAGTGAAGTTATGGAAATGTGCTTTTTTTCACAGTATCCCAAAACTTCAGCCTGCTGTCAGTGTAACAGGGTCAAAACTTTATATGAATTTCTATGTGATCACTACCAGCCAATAAGATAGGACCATTTTATTGCAATTTTGCCCTCCCGTGTATTCTTTCTCTGATTTAATGAAATATTTCTAAGTGTGTTACATTAATATTCCAAACAGACAAGAACTAATGAATGAGAAAACTGAAGATGTTTTAATCTAATATTTAAGGGGAAAAATACATAAAGATAGTCACATATACATTCATATCACCACATACCCATGGGCACAGATAACTCTTTTTTACTATTTACAAGAAAGTGGGAATTAGCAGCTTTGCATTCCCTAATGCTCTCTACAACCTGATTATGATGATAATTTGTAAATGTATTATTTTCATATGTTCATTTTATTATAAATTTATATTCTTGTGTCAAAGCTGTACATGATATTCAATAAATGGATTTGGATGAATATTCAGCACACTAAATTGATGGATGATGAGAAAACTAGAGATTTAGGAATAAGGTATATTAGATATAACAAAATTAAAAAGATCACTTGGGATAACAGGAATTAATAGCAAGGTCATCAGTAAAAGAAGTTGAATTGTATGTTAATGTAGCTAAAGATTTTTATAAAGAAACCTAGTTTGGTCAGTAGTATACTTCCCTTCGAAAACTCCAAAGAAAGTTAGATTAAAGAAAGTTAATCCCTTAGAACTCACATAGGTACGTATATATGTGTGTGAGAGTATCAATAATAGATATGACTTAATGTAGTTCAGTCCTATGCTATAGTTAGTAATAGCGCCTCTCTTCCCAACTAAATATTAAACTTCCAGATCACACATTTTGTCTTTCTTTGGAACCTCCACAGTTCTTTGCACAGTGCCAGGCAGGTAAACACATTCTACAACTGTCCGATGAATTAATGGATTCACTTAAATAAGAAAATTAAAACATTTGCATCATCACCTCTGAGGTACATCTGATTTAGCTTCACCTAGTGTTCCACAATGCATTGAATTTTAGAACTCCATCTTGAAATCGAAACCAAGTAAAGATATTGCCACCGTGGTTAACCATTGTTTAAATGTTTACTTTCCTTGTCCTGTATTATTATATCTCTCAGGATTCTTTTGTTCATCCAGCTAATGAAATGAGGATTGGGGAACTTCACCCTTCATTAGCTGAGACCCCTCTGTACCCACCCAAACTTGTTCTGCTAGGGAAGGACAAAAAAGGTAACATCGTGAACCTGACGTGGACAATATGCCACAAATGCATGTGCATGACAAACCACCAGTTGTAAATCATGATGCCCCATAGTCCCTAGGAGTATTTTACCAATATTACATATTTCTAACATTAACCCCTATGCTGTTTCTCATACCTGCTTTTCTGTTTATAAATGCCACTGTTCATTGCATTATAATAATTTCCCCTTTACGTTTCAGAATCAACTGATGAGTCTGAAGTTGACAAAACTCACTGTCTGAATAACAGTGTTTCCTCAGGCACTTACTCAGACTACTCGCCCTCCCAGGCTTCCTCAGGATCCTCTAACACCCGGGTTAAAGTGGGGTCCTTGCAGACAACAGCTAAAGATGCAGTCCATAATTCTTTGTGGGGTAACAGGTGTGTTTGGAATTCCCTCTTTTCCATTCCCAAAGAGTGCTCACGGGGGGCACATTTTGAAAAATGAAATTTTATTTATTTTAGAATAGTAATCAACTCATGAGTGGCGTAGATGACAGAAGGAAAGGTGAGCAAAGGTAGCCTGGGATTTCTAAGGGTGGTTGAATATGTTTCACAGAGCAAAACCATTGTTGGAGGAAGGTATGGTCAGAGACTTATAGGTGAGGATGTTTTAGGTGAAGATGACAGGACACAATGTTTTAAAGATTGAAAATCAAAAGTTGCGTTTGTCCAAAACTGAAAAAAAAAGTGTGTTTGTCAATCCCTGTTTGTGATGCATGTAGGTATTTTATTTTCCCAAATGGTGTTAAGGATTAAATGAAAATACATATAAAGCCCTTCTGTGCCCAGCACAAACTAACTATTCAATAAAATTTGTAGTGCTGTCAGCAACATCATTTTATCACCACATGGAAAATTTATGATGAAGCAAAATTATTTAGTTTTTCCAAAATGGATTCTACTCTATATTACTTCCATTTACTAATGGACAAATATACAGTATAATAAAAATGATTTGAGTAAGCAGGTAATACATGTTCACTTCTGGTTCCTTTGTTTTATAACTGGTTGCTATAGAACCACAAACTGCAATAAGATTATCATATGACATATAGGAGTTTATTCATATATACTCATTTTTAATTATCACTATTTTTTACGTATTAGGGATAATTAATGTTTAACCTTTCTATTCATTCATGGCCAGAATAAAAACCTTAACTTTTTTTATTTGTGAATTCATTATCTCTGACATAAGCTTGGATTTTTTTGTGCTTTTTAAAGATACCTTCTACGTGTACTTTTTACAATTTGCAAGAGCATTTGAAAGTCTCACTAATAAAAGACATGTAATTCAATCTTATTAATGTGCAAACAGTTTAAAGTAAACCAAAAAATGGCCACTTTCTAGAAATACAGTGGCTCTTTGTCTAAACATGCCAATGATGGAAAGTCTTAATGTAATATAGTAAAATATATATGAACAAAAGACTATACATGAATTCATTTTCTATAATAATGAAGTTAATGTTTATACTACCTGACCTTCAAATAAAGGTCACTTGAAGCAAAATGGGTCCATTGCATACACTCAACATTTATAAGAAAGACACACTCAACCAATAGTTTGGCAAATTTATTTAGAAAAGAAGAATTTTCAGGGATGGAAGCCAGGAATTGAGGAATCGAGTTACCAGAACAGATTTCAGGAAAAGTACTAAAGACCCATATTTTCTTTTCTTCACCCATTCATTCCACAAGTTTATATTAAAAATTTACTGAGAGTCAGGCCTAATGAGAAAAAACAACAACAAACTCTGCCTTGGTGAGTTGATGTAACAGAGAGGTAACAAGACGATACACAAAAACTGTTGTGGGTAAGTAAATGCAATGAAGTGTTAGGAGCTGATGTGTACTAGGAAGAAAGAAAAGTTAGAGCCAGGGAGTGGGTGGAATTTTTTTGGTCATGACGCATAAAGCTGCTTTTGTAGCCATCAGTGAAGTGCTGATGACCAGGTCAACCCAGGACCATGGTCTTCTGGCCTGCTCTGTTCTTGACGGCAATGCCTCTCGCTCTTCCACGTCTTCACGTTTCTTGTTCCCTTTGTGTCCGCAGGATTGCGCCACCTTTCCCACAGCCTCTTGACTCAAAGCCATTACTCAGTCAGCGGGAGGCTGTTCCCCCAGGGAATCTACCACAGCGTCCTGAGCGGCTGCCCATGACTGAGGCTTTCACTGACAACTGGACTGATGGCTCCCATTACGACAACACTGGGTTTGTCTCTGAGGAGGCCGCCGGTGGCGATGCCAACAGTAACCCTCTCCTGAGCTCCAAATCAAGAAGCACATCTTCTTCTCACGGACGCAGACCTCTGATCAGGCAGGAGAGGATTGTCGGGGTCCCCCTGGAACTTGAGCAGTCGACACACAGACATACCCCAGAAACAGAAGTGCCTCCTTCCAATCCTTGGCAGAACTGGACCAGGACCCCTAGTCCTTTTGAAGACAGGACCGCTTTCCCTTCCAAATTAGAGATTACTCCCACCACCAGCCCGTTGCCTGAAAGAAAAGAGCATCTGAAAGAGTCCACCGAGATACCCAGTCCTTTCTCTCCGGGAGTCCCCTGGGAGTATCACGATTCCAATCCCAACAGGAGTCTTGGTAATGTCTTTTCCCAAATGCACTGCCGCCCAGAATCTTCCAAAGGTGTCATTTCCATTAGCAAAAGCACAGAGAGGCTCTCCCCGCTCATGAAGGACATCAAGTCCAGCAAGTTCAAAAAATCCCAGAGCATCGATGAGATCGACATCGGGACCTACAAGGTCTATAACATCCCGCTGGAGAACTACGTGGCGGGGAGCGACCACTTGGGCAGCCACGAGCGAGCCGAGAAGATGCTGGGGCCGGAGCATCACGGGATGTCCAGCATGTCTCGCAGCCAGTCGGTACCCATGCTGGACGACGAGCTCCTCACCTACGGGACCAGCAAAGGGCCACCGCCCCCCAAGGCGTCCATGACCAAAAAAGTCTATCAGTTTGACCAAAGCTTCAACCCCCAAGGAGCCGTGGAAGTGAAAGCCGACAAGAGGATCCCTCCCGCCTTCCAACACAACTCCGAGTACGGGCCGCAGGCCGGCAAGAACCTGGCCAAGGACCTGGTCAGCCCCAGGGCCTACCGGGGCTACCCGCCCGTGGAGCAAGTGTTCTCCTTCTCTCAGCCTTCTGTCAACGAGGAGGCGCTGGTCAACGCCCAGCTGGCTGGCCAGGGGCCCCGGGCAGGCTTCTTGAGAAGGGCCGACTCGCTGGCCAGCTCCACGGAGATGGCCATGTACCGCAGGGTCAGCGAGGCCCACGAGCTGCCTCCAGCCGACCGCTACGGCCGGCCGGCCTACAGGGCAGGCCTGGATCGCCAGGGCAGCGTCTCAGTGACTGAGTCCCAGTTCCTCAAGAGGAATGGCAGGTATGAAGACGAACACCCTTCCTACCAAGAAGTGAAAGCTCAGGCGGGAAGTTTTCCAGTTAAAAACCTCACCCAGAGGAGGCCACTGTCGGCCAGAAGCTACAGCACAGAGAGTTACGGGGCCTCCCAGACCAGGCCAGTTTCAGCTAGGCCGACTATGGCAGCTCTTTTGGAGAAAATACCATCTGACTATACCTTGGGTAACTATGGTGACAAGCCATCAGATAACAGTGATATAAAGACAAGGCCCGGCCCTGTGAAGGGGGAGGAGAGCTGTGGGAAAATGCCTGCAGACTGGAGACAACAGCTGCTTAGACATATAGAAGCTAGAAGGTTAGACAGGGTATGTTTGGCCTTTCTCTGTTAGAATCTCTCCACCTGCCTTGAGTGTTCCGTTCTCTTGCCACTTCTCAGCACATGTAGCGGAGCATGAACTACATGAACCGGGTAGAGGGGCAGCACTGGATTGACCTTGGTGTTGTGGGGAAATGAATCATAACCGTTTTCATTGGGGGGTGGGGGGGTTGGTTTGGTTTTGTTTTGTTTTTTTTTAACGGGTATTGTTTCATGCTCTTCCAGATTCCGTGTCAGTAGGTGGCATGATTACTCAAGCCTAACTGAAATCTTGCGAGAATGAATTTGTCTCTATTATACAGGATGGTGTTTCAATTGCTTCCTTGCCATTAAGGCAAAATACCTCTCGTAAGACACAAAACTGCTCTCCAGTGACCAAGAAGTATGATTTTTATTGAATCTATAAAAAGTGCACATTTTACCCCTTTCTGCATGGACTCACTTACATTAAAGTCTAGCCTAATTTGTTTATAAAATTTGCATAGAGTAACTGCTGTGGGACTACTAAAGTTATTACTTCTAATGAGTAATAATCTTCCCAGCAAGAAACAAACAAAAAAAAATGAGCAGAGATTGAACATTCTCCTCCTTATTATTTTACTTAATAAAATAAATCCTGCCATTTAGAATGTTGGTTTTGCATAAGGGGGAATCTCTGAATTCAAATCATATAGACAAGAAAAACAGATGATGTCTTTGTGAAGACTACAAATGTATGCAAATTAGTGTATATAGTACAGCAAAAAATTTAAATTAATCCAAATTTGGTTAAAAAGTGAGTCATAGTAAATCATGGAATGTATAGAGATTGAGGACAGAGAAGAGAAAACAAAAAGTCAATTATAAAAAAATTACCTTTCACTGCCTGTCAATAGCTCTCTAAAAGATATCTGTATTTTATTTTCAAGAAGTATGATTATTACGGGGAGAAGGAGTGAAAGAGGTAGTATAGCAGGTAGGGTCAAGGCCTTGCACACTTGTACACGGCCAACCCAGGTTCTATCTCTGGCACTCCACATGGTACCCCGAACACTGCCAGGAATAATTCCTGAGTACATAGTCAGGAGTAATCCCTGAGCACCACTGGGTATGGCCCAAAACTCAAAAAAGAAAAAGAAGAATTATGATTACTTGACTATCACTGAGTATCCTCGGTAGCTTTAGTGCACTGCACTGGACTGCATTATCCATAAAATCTTTACAGTTCTTTTTTGTGAAAAGGGGGTCTCTGTTCTCATTTTTCAGGTGTAAAGACAATGTCAATTGGGAAACTGGTACATTTTTTAAGCAGTGATATTTTTATAGGTCATGTCTACATGACAAGGAAACAATTATTTTTAAGGAAAGAGTCAGCCCATCAACATGGGTGTGGGTGATCATTTCTCAACGTGGAATTAGGTTGTGCAGTATCAGAATGTCTGCTTCAAAGAGGCATGCTCAGCCCGCTGAAAGGAATCTTGTCAAAGTCTCATGACTTAGGCTAGAGAGATAGTACAGCAGGTAGGGCACTTACTTTGCATGCAGCCAAGTCTGATTCAATCCCCAGCATTCTATATGGGGGGCCTGAAGGCCCACCAAGCTCAGAGCCCTGAGCACCACTGGGTATGGCCCAAAAACAAACCAGAAAAGCTTCGTGACTGGCTGTCATCTGGTTAATAGTTACGCAGGCCTTACCTCCCAACCATCCTCCATATAAACGACTTGGGAGGCATAAATATTGAGGCCAAAGAATGCAATACAGATTGAGAAGTCTGGCCTTGTGTAGACACGGCCGTGTGTAAGAGAGTCAGATTAATTACTCAAGAAAGGTTATAAGAAGCTTTGGGGAGCTTCTATGCTGCAATTGGTGATTTGAGAAGTGACTAAGAACAAAGCATGATGAAGGAAAGGCAAAATTCTAAGCATTTGCTACTATTATTTCTTTCCAGTTTCCCTGATAAGTGGTTTTTCTTCTTAGATCTTTCGCAGCAACTGAAAAATAAGGAAATCCTTTAGTTGGAGCAAGAATTTTGAAGGAGAAAACTAAGACTGGGGATTTGAATCAGCAGACGTAGGGAGGCCATTCTGTCTATCTCCAAGTCCAGATAACACAAAGAAATCATATGTATTTTCCATTGCTGTGACGATACCTCCCCTTTTTTGTCTCCATACACCCCCTTTGTTCAGAATTCCCTTGGCCTACCTTCGATTTATCAGATCAATGGCACTGATCTAACAATGTCAGAACAATATCCAATAGTTTTCCATTTAATTTGAAGGGAAAAAAATAGCTTCAAACCATAGAATCTTGGAAGCTTTTTCTCTCCTTCTCCCCAAATATATTGTTTCTTCCCCTTTCTACTTAAGTTCCTGAAGTAGTATTATTCAGCATTATTATTTATCTTACTGAAAACTTTCCAGCTACTCAAAAAGATGTATTGAAGATCGTCATCTCAGTCCCAGCTTTGTTCTATAAAACTGGTTTTTACTGGTGCTCCTTAAATTTCTATTCCAAGGAAGCCTATACCAGAAAGTTCTATGCTCCCTTCCCAGTCAGTCCATCCATTCAAACCCTGTAGATCAAAGAATCCCACTAGAACCTGTAAGATCTTGTTCAGTTCCCATTGATGACAGCTAACTGCCTAGGGACCTGGATGTTGTAGCAGCTTAACAAGCCAACGAAACACTGGTAAAAGTCAGTTCTCATGATTGACTTGGAAGAAGCAGCTCCAGGCATGCTTGTTTCTCCTCTAGAGTCACCACCAGGCTCACTTCGCCACTGGGCCTCCTTGTGAGGAAGAGAATTTAAAACATGAAACCATTTTTCTGGGACCACTTCCCCTCCATTGGAGCTAAGACAGTGCCAGTTTTATGGGATAGTAAAGTTTAAAGCATCCCTCAAGCAAAATCCTAAGACTAAAATGCTCAGTGTCCCCCTTAGCTGGGGCACAGTGACAAGCAAGGTATAGATGAAGCCAAATTCTCTAGATGAAATAATTAGAGGTCCATAATACCTTGGGTAGACAGGTACACCATCAGGAGTCTTTCTGTTGAGTTCAGTGAAACTTTGATGCTAAGAAAATTGTTGCTTTGGGACCAGAGAAATAGTACAACAGACAGGGGATTTGCCTTGCATGCTGCTGACTGCGTTGGATTTCTGATATCCCATATGGTCCCTCAAGCACCATCTAAACACAGAGGCAGGAGTAACCCCTGAGCACCATTTGGGTATAGTCACAAAACAAAACAAAACAGAAAAAATAAATTAAATTAAATTAAAATCATCACTTTGTAAGTAATGCCCTTAGAACTGAACAGTTGCCAGTGTTCAATAATATTTATTGGTTTTTATTTGTTTTTATCAATGTGCTAAGTCGATGTCTGTAGATTTATTTTTCCAAAATGAGAATTATTTTAAAGGATACTTGAAATAGCCTCAGTGGCACTTATTGAAAAACAGCTGAATATCACCAGAATGTCCTATAGTAATTTAGGTATATAGATCAATAACATTAATAGCTTAAAATGTAGTCCCTTTAGCTTTATGATGACATTTCTCCAGCTTCAAATGCAATTTTAGAATATTGGAACCATATGCTAACTTAGTTGATTGACTCACTAAATTAATAAGTTCTATCAACCAGTGGTCAGATTGAATCATTTCCTCCAATCCTCTCTTCATAAGTTACTGCAATAATTCCCGCAAAATAAAAACTAAAGGAGAATTTTGGACTTTATCATGGTAGCCCCTTAATTTTAAGACAGAATTTAAAACTAGTATTTATATGTGACTATCACATTTTGAAAGGGATCAGGACATTTGCAGCTGACAAAATTCATCTTAAATAAGAGCTCACTGTTTGAAACTTTAAAAGAACTAGACTGCCATAAAGGAACATCATTTGTCCAAAGTTACTGTGCAGAGAACATTCAAGAGGCAAATTTCACACCTTGGAGTTAGCAGCAAATGTGAACCAATATGTTTCTTCTTTGCTTTTGTCTTTTCTGTAGTTCTGGATGGTTCTCTCATGATGTGCATAACTAACCCTGTTGACCGTATGCTTCTGTCTGATCAAGTGCATGTTGAAAAAGGAGAGTTACTGTGTGCCCGCTGAAAGTTAAATGTTATCGATTTAAACCTGTTCATGTAAGAGTTTGTTGAGCATGTGTTCATACCCTGTCACATGATTATTTCCTCTACTCAGAATGCTGCTTACAAACACAACACAGTTAACCTTGGCATGCTGCCCTATGGAGGTATTTCAGCAATGCATGCAGGCAGAAGCATGACATTAAACTTGCAGACTAAGTCTAAATTTGATCTACAAGAACTACCTCTTCAGAAAGTAAGTATGGACTGCCCTACATGTGTCAGCATACCAAAGCCAATGAACGTTGTTTGTTCCCTTACTGTACCTGAGCCCTGCTTAGACTCACAAGTTCGCCCACGGCACCCGGGCACACAGTGCGGACCCCACCTGCTCATCGGCTAACTGAACCCTTAGAGCTAGACTGATGATCAGGTTCTTGCTAATCAGCTTTGCTTTTTGGATTGAGCAGGTACATAACTTTTGTGTTGTTTGGGAGATTATTTCTCTTATTATTCATTTTCATTTTCTTTTTCTCTTTGCTTTATTTTCTTTTATGCAGATATTTATGGCTTCTTTTTTTGTTGTTTTTTTTTTAACTTGTTTTTTTATCCTTCGGGAAGCTAACCTATCTTTTCTTGCTGAAGCATTTTTTTGAGGATATTTAGGAAATAGAAAATTAGTCAGAAAATCCAATGAGCTCTTATATGATTGGATTTTAATGGATTCCTTGGGAAAAGACGTGGAGTCCTATTGGAATGAAAATTCAGTGTTTGGCCAAATGCTTCTGCAGCCTACTTTCTTCATGGAAAACTTTAACAGAAGTGAAGCAGGAGAAACATTTGTGGTTAACTCACAAATTGTTTCTCATCAGAGGGTAATGGCACCGTTGTACCATCACATGGTTCTAACTAGTGCAGGCTCCTCTGAAAAGAAATACACTGTTACGAAGCATTTCATTGACAAAGGAATGTTTCCGCTTGCTTTATTGAGGCAAAACTGGCCATGCCCTCATTACCTGGTTAAATTGATTAATGTCTTTTTAGTTACATTTCAGTGGAGACTAATGAGTCATTTTCACACAATATGTCATTATGACTCTATTATTAATATAGCTATTAGCCTAGTAAGTTTTTATGGAAAAGGAATGCGAGTAGGGATAGCTGAATGTCAGTAGCTTCCAAATGCTTCTCTCTCTCTGAAATTAATGAGCTTATGGGGCAAACTACCATTCCAATAAAATGAAGATCAGACGACCTCAAATTTATGTTTTATTGTCAAATTAGTCTTAATAACAATCCTTAACTCTGCATAGTTTGCTTCCTATTCTGAGTAGGTAATAAAATCAAAAAGACTTTTGTATCTGCAGCTTTTTCACCACTCCCAATCATATGGAAAACAAAAAGTTCATTATAGTGAGAACTTTTGGATATTGTTTTCCTGTCCTCAGTAAATCAGTAATGCATGGGTCTCTCTCTCCCAGAGGAGAAAAACAAGACCCTGATTTGTGTGTTTGTCAATGTGATGGAAATATTCCATTGATGGCCAGTTAGTGTTAAGGCACTAAATTATTAGCAGCACACTCAGAATCAGGCAGGACTAGGGAGATTTCAAAATGGCTTTAAAATACATTTGCATTGAGAAATATCTGACATCCCGCAGATTATGTAGATATCGGTGGGAAAGGTATGGCAATTAAATAGCAATTAAGGAAAAGTGATAAAATTTCAAATTCAGTAAGTTTAGAGAGATCTTGGTGCGAAGGAAATTATTGTTTGCATCTTTAAAATTATATTGCATATGATTTTACCTCATTTTACCTAACTTTCTGCCCTATTTACTCACCAATCTAGACAGTAAGACAAGTGTCATTGTCAGACTTGTCAATATACTTGAAACTATGTTTCTCAAATTCATTCACCCAGTAAATATTAAATACTCTGTATTGCTGTATTGATTTTCTGATATAGTTTTGGATATCCCAGCCAATAGATTCATTAACTACTTCAATAGCTCCAGGAAATATTGCAGTTGCAAACACTGGGAGACATTCAGCTTCCATTAAAAAAATTTTTCCTTGGAAGCTACATTTAACTGCAAACCAAGAATAAGTCAAATATGGAAAGATTCCATCTCCAACAAATCATCTACAAAGACTTTATTGTCCACACCAAAAAGTAAATAAAAATAAAAAGGAAGAGTAAGCAAAGGATAAAAAAGGAACACAGACTGGGCAATATTCCATTATCTCCCCAAAGATTTTATGACCCAAAAATCTATTTAAGATCTGTAAATTCTGTGTATGCAACTTGTCTGCCATCCTGCTACCGCAGGAAGCGTCTCAGGTAGGCTAACACCGGATGCTTGGTCAGTTTCAGGAATCCTCCAGCTTCCGGCCAGAGCAATAATATAGGGGATAGGGTTGCCTTGCACAGGGTCAACCCAGGTTCAACCTCCAGCATTCTATATAGTCCCCCGAGCAACACCAGGATATATTCCAAAGTGCAGAGCCAGGAATAACTCCTGAGCGTCACTTCCTGGCTGTGGCCCCAAAACAAAACAAAAATTTTCCAGCCCCTTCTCCTGGGACTCCAGTCTAGAGCTCTCTCTTCCGTGGTTGTTTCCACAACCACAAGTTAAGATTCCAAAGAAGAGATGCTGTACCCTTATGTGATCTCCCCATGTGTGTCCGTACCGCTCCCTTGACCTCCTCACGTGAGGCCGTACCTCTCTCTCCATCTCCTCACGTGAGGCCGTATTTCCCCCTCTCCATTCTTCTCACTGAAGGAAACACTGTTGGTGCTGAGGGCTAAGTCAGTCAACTGCCTTTGGCTTGGGATTTTATTAGAGGACCAAAATATAAGTTAATTCTTTTTTGCTCAATTTTATTTCTCAAAGACTTATAACCAATTTAGTAGAAGACTATGACTGAAGACTGAACTTAAAATATTTACAGTGAATAGATATAAAGACTCCCACTACTGCTGAGTTTTGAACTTGTCTAATCTCTTTTTTTTTCTGCTTTTTGGGTCACACTCAGCGATGTTCAGGGGTTACTCCTGGCTCTGCACTCAGGAATTTCTCCTGGTGGTGCATGGGGGGATATTGGGAACCCAGGTTGGCTGCGTGCAAAGCAAATGCCCTCCCCACTGTATTATTGTCTAAATCCTAGTCTTATATTTAATATATTTTAGATTAAGCATTGTATAGTTTTCATAAATTAAAAGCCATACATAGTATAAACTTTCTATACTATAAACAGAACTTACATTTTCTTTGGTAATTTTCTATACTTTTTATAATATTAATAGAATGTAAACCAATATAATAATAAACCCATTTAATTACTTTAAATTCCTTTTATTTTTACTTATTGTCTATTAAATTTCCTTAAAAATTATAGTACTTATAACCAGAATTTTTAAGACATCTAGAAGCCAGATATCTTCAGATTCTTCTCTTCTATTTATTCATTTATTCATATCATTCCTTGATTTCTCCATTTGTCATTTGTCCACTGCCTCTCCAAAAAGCATTGAAAGCAAATTTCTAGGACGTTATTAATGGTTCCGTGTGCTTCTTTGGATGTGTTCTGTTGTAACAGCTTAGTTACTGTCTTGAAATTTTATGTTATCAGAGAGAAAGACAGCATTGCAAAGTGTCCGTGCAAACGACAGCTTTTATTCTCCAGATTAGTGGGAGGATAAATAGATATTTCTATAGGAGAAGGGTAAAGATGAGGATTAATGATCATATTTTAGCAACCTGGTACTTCACACATGCCTTCGTATACAACCCTCCCAAACGCCCCATCTGGGAGGATTTGCCCTCCAACCTGGAGGAGAAGCTGGGCGTCTTGGGTGACCTACAAGAACTCACCTCTGTTTTGACTGCTAAACTACTGTAATCGCTGCTCCGAGCACAGTGGTAGGTCGAATTTGAGTCTGACTCCATCTGGCACCCATGTGCCTACTGTTTTCTGCTCTGTGATGATGCCTTCTCAAACGTTTATACAACCTGACGTTTCCTAGATCCTGATTTAGTCTTGGTAAAGCTCTTTTGTGTACATGATTATCTCACATCATCTTCACAACGATCCAAATGTCATGGAGTGGATCGAAGAATATGCCAGTAGAATAGTGAATCCAAAGCACAGCAGCATGGCCCAAAATGGCCCCTCTGTGCTCCAGAGACAGTGCTCTCTTAATTAATTTAAATAATGTTAGTAGTTTTGTTGTGCTCTTTAAGATCTCCTTGCATTTTCTGGGCACTCACTATTACTAAGACATTTGCTTCGTAGTAGAGAAAGACCAAAGGGCATGCCCCCCCCCCCAGACCACAAGCTAATTGTTTGTACTAGTGCAGTTTCAAGCCAAGTAGGGCTGGGGAAGAGATGGCAGACTTTTCCATCTCCCTATCTGCAGCTATCTGGCTGCCAGTCTAGCTAGTGTTGTCTCCTCTACATGGGAGAAATTGGTCACTGTTTCCTTGTTCTTTTTTTTGAACTTTTAGCACCATAATATCAGGGAACCTACTGTTCAATGATGTATTCAAGAAACGTGAGAATGATGTATTTAACAGACATAAAAATCAATTACCATTTCAGGCAAAGAGAAGCTAACTTTATGGAAATATATATTCAATCTCCATTCCATGTAATTTTCCCAGGAGATAGCCTCATTGTCAGATTTATGAGTTGATCATGATCTTGCCCATTTTTTATTTTTAACAAGAGACATTTAGATAGCAACATTTGCACCAACACTTTTTTTTTTTCAATTTCCAGCTGTATTTTCCTACTGGATCTATGCAAGGACTTAGGATCAGATAGAAGCAACATTTGCTATGCATTTATTCACCCTCGTTCCAAAAGGTCACCCAGTTGATGACAGTTTCTTTCCTGTAGAAAGCAAAGCAAGATTTATGAAGCTTGTAGGGGCACTTATGCCTATAGTTCCTATTGATTTTAATCCCCGGGTTATTGTTTCCCTGGCCCTCAAGAAGAAATTGCTTGCCCCTCTAATTATGGGAGGGAAAAATCAAAAGACAAGGAAGTCTGCCTGTAAATTTACATAAATCCCCATAGAAAGTGGCCAAAATCACCAAAATAATAACAATAATACTTCCTCATATATTTCCTCACCATGAAAGTGAAAGAGTGGCTTAAAAACCATCTGGAAATTGTTTTAGCCACTTCAGACTAGAACCTAATGAAAGCGTAGTCATTTAGAATCCAAGCTGGGCATATACTTGTATTTATTTGCCTACTTTTTTTAAGAGGTCCATACAAAAAGTAACATAGCAATAATTTCACTGGAAATACCTTGGGGAAATTTGTTTTTAAGTCATTTATCAAATCCCTGGGTGTACCCTTTGTGAACTAACTACCAGTGACAAAGCAAAATAAAGAATCTTTGAGAGGAAAGAGCCCAACCTTTATAAAATGCCATTGTATTTGGAAGTGGGCGAGAATGCAAGGGATTGAACCCAGACTCACAGATACAATTTATGTGCTCTGCTACTATAACTGTGTGCCACCCCTACCTAAAAAACAAATTCTAATCCCAATCTCAGTTAATTTTCCCAGAAAAAAAAAATACAGGGCACTCAAGAGTTAGCAGACAAAAGCAAGGCTTCTGGATTAGCTAAACTTGTTTACTCCTATGTGCAAATCCTAGTATATGTGTGTATGTCCATATGCTCACATATGGATATATACACATGTGCATGAACACACACATACATGAACACAGAACACAGACACACTAGACGCATCTAGGATGCACATACTAATGCACATTTTTGTCACAGCATGATCAGAAATGAATAGACACTTTTGATCATTCACAGCAATTAAAATTAATGTTGTTTACAAATGCACACAGCCATCTTGGAGATGAGGCATGTTAAGCGACACTTCTGCCATCATTCTGCATTTCTTTACCAATTTAATGTCTGATTATTTGCTAAATCACACTGTTTTCTCTGAAAGATTCTTTGAAATATTAAAGAATGCCCATTTGGAAACTTAGGTGATGGTGCACTATGATAGTTCTCCATGTCTTTTATCTTTAATTGGCTGTTTGCTGAGAAAATACTCAGTGTACCATATCAAAATAGCTAAAGAAAATACCTCGAATATGGTTCTAGAAAATAACTGGGTGGGTAGCTAATCATCAATTTGGTTATTGTCTCTGAAAAATTACTTTCAGCAGTGATAACTTCATTGCTTTTTTTTTTTAGATTTGTCCAGTTGTTTCTCATCTTTTATAGGATTTTCATTGCTAAGCAACTGTAGTGGAATATTTCAGAAGCATTTTATCAATAGTACAGAGGTTTTTGGTAAATAACTATGCTTCTTTAGAGAAAGAACCTTGAACCTAATATAAAATCTCTTTTGAACCACTGCATCCCAATATTAATAAACTATTCAGCTGGTCTTTTTCTTCAAACTTTAAAACCACCCCTAGGGTGTCTTGCTTCAGAAAAACAAAAAGGCCAGGATGTTGGGGTTTTTTTTTAATTAACAAAGGAAATTGCTTTTTAGAAAATTCCTTTCATTTTTCTGTCTGGTGAAAGTATTTTTTCCATGTGTCTGCATGTGTTTGTTCTCTTTGGCTCTTTTGAAATAGAGGAATTGGAGCCACAGTTAATTCTAATTTTAAAAAGAGTTATTGCTACGCTCGCAGAGAATACACCATTCGGATTTTGATGCAGAGATTTTAGCCTTTTTCATGCCAAAGAGAATTTTGCAATTCCCAGCTGTTTTCTGTGACTAGGATAGGGCAGTTGAAGCAAATTTAGTGGAGGAAGTAGACATCTAAAGGAGAGGAGAAAGGAGAGAAAAGAGACACCCATAACAAATTCTGGTACTTCTCAGAAACCTTTGTTGTACGAATACCAGCCCCAGAGAGACATCTTTACTATCCAACTTTATTGGCAAAGAAACCAAGACAGAAAAAGGCATGAATTTTAAATGTCAGTAGTGCCTATCCTGCAAAATCATTTTGCTGCTTAGTTTTAATAATTTGATGTGTCAAATTTTAACACCAAGGAGGAAAGTGTGTAAGCAAATGCAAGCATATTAGTTCGGAAGTGGTACAGACTAAAAAAATTAATGATTCACAGTCAATAAGTATCACGAAACTCTCTAGTTATATTTAACTATGAGGTACTTTAAATATGGTATTTGCATTTGAGTTTTCAAACCCACACAAGTAAATTTATTTCTATGTTTCAGTTCAATAGCTTTTATAATTTTTTTTACACTTTCTGATACATTCATGAAAAAGTAATTCACGTGGCCCAAGAACACCAGAAGAAAAGTGGACCGTGTGCTTTACTTTTCATTAAAGCCATTAGACCTTAGGAAAACATCGTCTAATTATTAATAAAATCCCATCTTAAAATGTTCTGTGGAGTTTGCTTTACGATGTGTGCAGTCAGAAAGCAGATGACATGTTTCGACAGGTGTTTTTGAAGGAAGACAAATTGGGACCCCTCATTTGAACAGATGAATCTTACTATAAAGAGAATGGTTCAGCTTTTCCTTGAAGGTTAAAGGACAACCCTTGAAATAGAGCTACACATAGACTCTCTTCACCTGGCTACATTTGTCAGCAGAGACCCGCAAAACATGCTTCTAGAATAGCATAGGGGACACTGAGCATATCTCACCCGCATAAGAAATCCCCAGGAAATCAAGCAATAACTGTATAGACTGTAGGTCAGAGAGGCAAGACCCTTGCAAAAATGTTTCGAGGGAAAATATATCACTACTACATCCCACCGCTAGGGGTCATCTTCCTGACGGAGGTAATTACTCACTGTTATTCAGGGCAGTCAGCAAATGGACATCCTTCATAATAGCTAATATTAATCATAAAGATGGTTATTATTTATTAAAACACAATAGGAGTAATCAAATAAGAGTTTGATTCTATTCTGCTATATAAGTTTAGTTAAAATCAATCATGATACAATTGTATCATGATTCTAATAATATAATCTTTTTCATGTTGCTTTAATCTTTGTTTAAAACTTGTTGGTACAGAATGTTATAGTACTATAAGTCTTGCGTTACGCTGGTATTAACACTACTTTGGATTAGCACAAGGTATAATCTTCCAGAACCAACACAGCCATATAAAATTTTATTTCAGGTGATGATTTGGAATATTGAAAGCAATCTACTATATATGATATTGTTTGTATCTATATTCAGAATGTTAAGATCATACTAAAGAAGCGAACAAATTTTAGCTATTTTTTAGCTATTTTAGGTTTTTTAGCTATGTTTTTAGCTATTTTATTCTGATTGCTGTAAGTAGGTACTGTAAATAATCTAAATTTTCTTTGAAATTCAGTAAATAACTCTAAGATATTTTTAATTATATTTCTCACTGCTTCTAAAAAAGCTGCCAAATTAGAATTATTATAGAGTAAATAGTTATAATAATATTTCCAGTTTAGACTATGTGTTTTCTGCTATTAAACAAAATTAACTGTAATATAATCATTAAGGGCTCTTTTCAGAAAACTATGGTAAACTTCTATTACATCACTAAAGAATGCCATACCATTTTTGCAATAGACCCCGTCCCAACAAAGCAACATTTTAGACAATGGACAAGAAGATGTATCTCCTAGTGGCCAATGGAATCCTTATCCTCTTGGGAGACGGGATGTACCTCCAGACACCATGACTAAAAAGGTAACCAAATGTCACATGAATGACACAGAGCATGATTCTTGTGTATAATTCTTGCATATTCATTATAATATGTTGTTCATAGCTTGTGTCAGAATGTCATTTTTGTAATAAGTTTAGAATTTATATACATATATACTGTCTATACCACAGAGAGATTAAATCTAAGAGCATGGTAAAGAATGAAAAGTGAGCAATGGTAAACGTTCAGAGTTGGTAATGAATTTTTATAAACAACATCCCACTGCCTCTTTGTAAATACTAGTACTAGTTTTTTTTTTTTAATTTTATTAGTTCACCATGTGGAAAGTTACAAAGCTTTCAGGTTTAAGTCTCAGTTATACAATGCTCAAACACCCGTCCCTTCACCAGTGCACATATTCCACCACCAAGAATCATAATATACCTCCCCCCTTCCCCCCACCTCCCCAGCCCCCCACCCCGAAATACTAGTACTAGTTTGCAAGCACCTACGACATATCATGTCTGTGTCTACTTTTCTTGGCTTTAACGGAATGGTCCAGGCGGTTGCAATCTTTAAATAATTGGTGGGGGGAGGGATTGCAATTGTGTTGAGATTTGTTATTATTGTTGTTGTTGTTGTTGTTTTGGTGCCAGGGATCAAACCCAGAGTCTCACACATGCAATCCAAGAGTTCTACTGCTGAGTTGCATCCTACAGTTTCAGGCCATACATTTACAACCAACGGTTTAATCCATGAGCATAGAATGAAACAGTATGTCCACAAAAATATTGAAACATCATTTCTAATGGCATAAAAGTGTTCATCTATGCATCATTCAACAGTGAACCAAGTATATGCCAAGAGCACTATGTGTTGATATTAAGGAACAAGAAAGAATAAGATAGGACAATTTTACCGTCAAGAGCTCCTAGCCCAGTGAGGTAGGGTGAGTGAAAGTAAGCCATTATAAAATCTCATGTGATAGCACCATGAAGGGGATAAAAAGAAAATTACAATCTGGGAGAACATAGGTGCACCATATTGGAAGGAGATAGGATGGATATTCTAGAAAAAATATATATACATATATTTATTATATATTATATAATAAATTATATGTTTTATTATATTATATATAATAAATAAATAAAATTATATATTTATATGAATAAAATTATATATTTTATTATATTGTATATGATAAATATATACATATACATACACGTTTCAGCAGAGGGAAGGCTGATTAAATTCATTGAAGGAAAACTCTGAATTCTAGGAAATAAACCAGAGATGATGAAACCAGTTAAGTAGTTCCTGTTGTCACTCCTGAGAGACTAGATAGAAGGAATGCGTGAAGATGAAAAATGCAGAGATCAATGTACCTATTCTTTTTTTCCTTTGGCTCTTTTATTTTGGGTCATACCCAGCGATGCTCAGGGGTTACTCCTGGCTCTGCACTCAGGAATCATTCCTGGCAGTGCTCGGGGGACCATATGGGATGCCAGGGATTGAACCCGAATCAGCTGCGTGCAAGGCAAACACCCTACCTGCTGTACTATCATTCTGTCCCCAATGTACATATTCTTAAATGGAAGTGAGGATGTGGTCTAGAGGTCGAATAGACATAGAGTACAGGAAGTGGAAAAAGGTCCAAAGGTAGTACAATGGGAAAGGTGCTTGTTTTGCTTCAAGCCTGATGCCCGTATTTCTCATTTGGACAAGTGAGTGATGATGTGTTGTGCCCTAAAATAGGAAACCAAAAAAAAAAAAAGTAATTGGTGGAAAGAGAGGAAGGGAGGAGAGATTGGATTTTAATATGTTCGTTTGAGGTAACTTCAGAGCAGCTAAGTAGATATGTTTAATGAACGTCTGGCTATATTTATCTAAGGTTTGGAAGCCTTAGCTAGAGATAAAGACTTAAAAGCAGCAAAACATAACTGAGCTTAGAGCGTGCAGAAGAATGATACCAAGCTCCATATAACACTAACATTTATTTCAGAGATAGTTTTAGGAGAAAGAGCAGAAAACAAATAGCCAAAGATTTTATCAATAGGACCCTTTACCACCAGTTATAGAAAATTCAAGGGAAACAATGCTGGACATTAAGAAAATGTTTTCGTGTGTAAGAAGTAACCAACATCAAGGGCAAGCCTCTGAGTTAGTTTTACATTATCACTGAATCACTGTCGTCCCATTGCTCATCGATTTGCTCCAGCGGGCACCAGTAACATCTCCATTGTGAGACTTGCTGTTACAGTTTTGGCATATGGAATACGCCACGAGTAGCTTGCCAGGCTCTACCGTGTGGGCAAGATACTCTCGGTAGCTTGCCGGGCTCTGCGAGAGGGGCCGAGGAATCGAACCCAGGTCGGCTGCATGCAAGGCAAACTCCCTACCCGCTGTGCTATCGTTCCAGCCCAATCTTACATTATATCATACATAAATATTTACGTTCCTCCCCTACTCTTAAAGTCATCCTATTATTTTAAACTAAAATTGGTCCCTTTTATGATTGTGAATTGGCTACCAGTAACAATTGGATATTGGTATCCAACTGTAACAAATACAAGCTGCCTCTTTTAAATCCATCAGAAGAGAGAGAGACAGGTGTCTGGTAGCTGTATCTTTTGCAAGAAAGCAAATCTCTCTTGTCTGAGTCCTTCAATTTGTGCCTCTTCTTACATTTCACTGATCCCGGATAGCTAAGGACCTCCCATCTCTAGTTCTATAGCTAAGGACCATCCATCCCATCCCTCTCAACACTCTTTTAAAAGTGCGCATTGGAGTTAAGAGCCCCATCTATTCATTGGTTTGATGATCACTTTAGAGATCAAAATAAGAGAAAGTGGCACCAGGATATTAGTGGAGAAAAACACATTTTTAGAAAGGGGATGGTTAACAATTAAACACAGTACCCACCTCCAAAAAAATCACTGTCTGTTCATCTAAAGTTTCACAGGATTTAGGAACAGAAATATCATTGGTGACCTTGAAAATGATGGGATAGGATTCATAAGACCTGACATATAGGAGAAAATGGAAATGAAACCTAGAAAATTCAAGAAAAGAGTATCCTCTAAAAGGAAAGAAAATCTTGATGGGGTCTAGAGATGATATAAGGAAATCAAGGAATATTGAAGATGACAGATACCTGATTACATTTAGGGAACTGTACAGAAAAACTCACTTAACCTATATAGTGATTAAATGAAAACATTTTATTATTATGTTATAAATTCCTGAAGAATAGAACCAATAAATTGTAGTCATTACAAAGTATAACTCTCCAATTCTTTTCCCATTAAAAATATATTAAAGGGGGTTGCTCGCCTTGCATACAGCCAAACCAGGTTCAATCCCTGGTGCCACAAGATCTTCTTTCCATCACTGTGTACAGCCTGTGTACACAAGCACTGCCGGGGTATCTGTAACCAGTCTCTGGACCCACCAGGTCAAAGCAGTACCTCATCTGCAGGACTTTGCATTGATCTGTTGATGTCATTGGCTGAACATCGCTGGGTGAACCCCTCCTGCACACTGCTTCGGAAGCGACCCCACAAAAAAACAAGAAGCGAACAAAATTTAACTATCAGGGGGACTGGAGTAAAAGAAACTACAATTCCTGGCTTTTATAATTCAGCTAAGACTGGCTGTGCCATAGCACTATTGGATTTCATTCCATCAAAGGCAGGGAGAGCGTGATGCTAACTCACTTGCACAGGGTGAGCAGGACTTCTGGGATAGGAAAGAAAGAAGAGGATTTCTATCTTGGAAAGAGGCTGGAGGGGCGAAATTAGAGTAGATCCTGAACCTTACAAGAGCACGTCAAGGTGCGGAAGAGACATGGGCATGTATGTTATTTTTTCCTCTCCCAGAGTTATATTCATTATACAGTCCTGGGATTAATGTCATGAGCTCATTGGTCCATGAGCCAACGAGAACAATCCTCTCCATCACAGCTTGGAATGCTAGTCAGTGCTGGCTCCCTCTTTTTCTGATTGTCTTTTCCAAGCCTCCATTATTCTTCCCTGATAGGGGCAAATATTGCATTGAGCAGTGTACATTTTTCATCTGGTAGACAGGCCACCACTGAAACTCAAAAACAGATTAGAATCCTTTATCTAGAGTCATTTTTAACTCCAACCACTCCTAAGCACTGAAAAAAAGAGATCTTTCTGAGTCATTTGGTCAATTGAGACGCTCCTTGCTTCTCTTGCTTCTCTCTTGCTCCCCCGTTGTCTCCCGCATGTTGTGGGATCCTTTAGGACTCGGTCCCGAGCATACTGAGCACTATAACACTGCAATGCCCTCCATGGAAATGGCACGTTCTGAGATTGTTTCAAGAAGAAATAACAGTGTCGAGTGGTAGAGGGTATACCACATGCCTTGCATGCATGACGGCCCAATGAGCACTGCACTACCGTTGTGGTCTTGGTAGCCCCCAGCCCTGTGGGGTCCGAGTTGGCACAGCCTTAGCCTGAGCATTGGATGTGAAGCCTGCACGATCAGCTGAGTGTCACAGGAGCGACCCCTGACCTCTCTGATCACTGCTTGGGAACCCAACAAAGAAAAAGAAGTGGCAGCCAAATGCCTTCACTGTCCAGGTGCTCTGCTTAGAAAAAGAAAATGAAGAAAAGTCCTGGCATCTTATAATTTAAAGATCGTTCCCATAACATGGTTGTGACAGGGCTAACATTTATGGTCATGATATACAAAGTTACCGCACCTCACTACCACCAAAATGCCCAAGACCCTCCATCACATATGATGATTTTTAAATCACAGTGTTTTCCCCAGAACAGCAGGTAGGGCATTTGCCTTGCACACGGCCGACCCTGGTTCCATCCTCAGCATCCCATATGGCCCCCCAAACCCGCCAGGAGTAATTCCCAAGTGCAAAGCCAGAAGTAACCCATGTGCATCGCCAGATGTGATCCCAAAAAAAAGCCAAAAAAACAATAATTTTCTAATGATTATTCAATAAGATCCAAAGTTTACCATAGATTAGAACAATGGAAAGTGAGGCAGATTTGAACTGCGGATTCTATCAATTCCTGTTATGGATGTTCCCTAAAACAAGTGACTCTGCTAGTTCAGACTAGAAGAAATCTAAAAATCCTGGAATAAATCAAGAAACAAAAAGAAAATAAAAGTTAATCTAATGCAATAAAAGATGGCCACAATTGCATACATAACTTGAAACCCAAACAATAGAAAAGTGGTAATCATTTGGAATTCTGGCCAAATAAATGATGAAAAAGATAGCGAGATACTATTTTTTGTCACTTGGTTTATCTCTCCGGCCTCTTCCCCTACCTATGAGTTCTTAGAAATCTTAAGAGTGAAAAAAAAAAATGATTCTCAAACTTTGTTAGTTTCTTTCTTTTTTATTTTATTTTAGAAATGTCCACATCATCACAAGACAACTTGTAGGTTAGGAAATATAAATCTAGGTCAACTTTCATCATTATTGCCTTGATTATGGCTCTTCTGTTGGTTTTTCATTTGGGTTAATAATTTCCAATTTTGAGATGTTTCTGACAGTTAACATGCAATCAGGGAAGGAAATGGTTATAGAGATTCAATAAGCCAGAAATTACTTCCTCAACTACTGCCAGCTGCCAGCCTCTTGCAGCCATGCTGATAGGAAAGGCCCTGTTACCTTTAATCTGTCATTAAAGGTGCTGGAGCATATCACCTGTATTGGACTCTAAAATGCTTTAAATCAGCAAAGATTTTCATACTGTCTCACTACTGCACAGTAGTTCCAAGAAGGTAGTGGCACTGAATCTCCCTGCCAGAAAGACCATCTTCCTCCCCCTCTCCCTTTCAAGCATCTGAGTTCTCCGCAAGATTTTCTTCCAAAATCCAAAGGAAAGAGCAGGGGTCAGGGATGTGGCTCAGTGCTAGATTGCTTGCCCTGCATGTGTGAGACCCTGGTTTCAATGCCTGGGACCACCAAAACAGAAAACAAAACAAGCAGAGCTCCAAAGAGAAGAGCATACACTTGGGGCATCCCTAGCTGGATGACAAGTATAAGTGGAGAAATTTTAAAGTGTCAGTTTGGTCTCCAAAGTAAAGAGGGTAAAGGACCAAACATAATGGCTTCTCGGTATCTGTATTACAAACCAAAATTTGCCCCCCCCAAAAAAAGAAAGAAAGGTGGGAGAGAGAGAGAATGAGAGATGGAAGGGAGGAAGGAAGGGAGGGAGGAAGGAAGGAGGGAAGAAGGGAGCAAGGAAGGAAGGAAAGAAGGAAGGAAGGAAGGAAGGAAGGAAGGAAGGAAGGAAGGAAGGAAGGAAGGAAGGAAGGAAGGAAGGAAGGAAGGAAGGAAGGAAGGAAGGAAGGAAGGAAGGAAGGAAGGAAGGAAGGAAGGAAGGAAGGAAGGAAGGAGGGTGCCTGACACAGAGGCAGCCTGGGGCGTGGGGGTTGGCAGGAGGGGTATTGAGGACACTAGTGATGGGAAATGTACACTGGTGGAGAGATGGGTTTTAGAACATTGTAGGACTGAAATCCAGATCATGAACAGCTTTGTAACTGTATCTCACAGCAATTCAATTAAAAAATAGTTTGGTATCCATGGCAGAGGCTCCATATGGATGCTACACACAACAGATGCACAACATGGACTTTGCAAACACCACATATGCTGCTCCCAGGTGTAGACTGTGGTTCCCGCCCCATCATCACAACAGCCTTTTGGGACAGGCATGCAGGGCCATGACTGGAGGCACCCAGGCCTGCAGCCAGTGTTTTCAGATTCTTCCCCTCATCTAACCTGCATGGTGTCCCACCCATACTCTGTATCCCACCCCCCTTAGCCAGCCAAACAACTGAAAAAACGTGATGGCTTCCCCAGTTGCCTTGATCAATAGCTCTCAGCATCAGGAATATAGCTGATATTAGTTAGCTGGTATTTCTGCCACAGCTTCCTACTTATTGTCTCTCCTTTTCTGTGCCTAGAAGAAAGAAGCTGATCATGTATGTCCAACATGATCATGTTCATCAGTCCATGGCACTGATCATGTATATCCAACAAATTTTTGAGTCCTCTTCAGTTTTTTTACCTCACGTAAACCAAATAGTTTAGATAAGTCTAAGCATGCTTATTTCCCAAGCCCTCATTTTCTCTCGTGTTTTCTATAACTTTTTTGATTGAATCACCATGAGATACACAGTTAAAAGTTGTCCATGATTGAGTTTCAGTCATACAATGTTCCAACACCCATTTCTTTACCAGTGCACATTTCCCAGCATCCAAAAATGTCCCATTTCCCTTCACCGACCCCCAACCTGCCTCTGTGGTATATATTCTCTCTTTCTTTCCTCTCTCTCTCTCCCTCTCTCTCTCTCTCTCTCCCTCTCTCTCTCTCTCCTTACTCCTTTATCCCTATCCCTTTTCATCAATACTGTTACTGAAAGAGTATCACGTATATCATGTTTTAGCACTCTGTTCTTATCCAGAGTGACCATTTCCAACAATCATTGCCCTAGTGGTCCCTTCTCCATCCTTACTGCACCCCCCCCCCGCCCTCACTTGTGGCAAGCTTCCTACCATGAACCAATCCTCCTGGTTCTCGTTTCTATTGTCTTTCGGTATTATTCTCATACTACATGTTTTTATATCCCACAAATGAGTGTGATCATTCATGTCTGTCTCTCTCCCTTTGAGTCATTTCACTCCACGTGATACTCTCCATATCCACCCATGGATGAGCACATTTCATGACTTCATTTTTTTCTGACAGCTGTGCAGTTTTCCATTGTGTAGCTGTACCATAGTTTCTTTATCGAGTCATCTGTTCTCAGGCACTCGGGTTGTTTCCAGATTTTGGCTATTGTGAAGAGTGCTGCAAAGAACACAGAAGTGCAGATGGCTTTTCTGCATGGAGTTTTTAGGATCCCCTAGGACATACTCCCAGGAGCAGTACTGCTAGATCCTAGGAAATCAATTTCTTTGCTTAGCTTTGTGAAGCTCAGAGGAATAGAATCAGAAGCTCTGAGCATGACTGAAACCTACCAGCAAACTCTTATGTCATATTGAATTTAGTTTCTTTCATTCATTAACAATGTTGCTCATCTTTTTTTTAATGTAAGAGCACTGCTATTTATTCAGCCATTGATTAAACTGATTGAATTAGATGCAGCTCATCTTAGAGTTCCTGAGCCCATCATCAAAGACAGTGTCACCCCCTCCTGTTTTATGCTGTCTCTATTTTCAGAAAAATAGCCTAAGGTCCATGACCAAAATCACAACTGGGAGTTATAAATCTGCACTAAATACCTAGGCAAGTCCTTCGCGATTATAATAACATAAAAATGTTATTTTTGTATTATTTATAATAACATAATTAAAAACTAAATTGTGCACTAAATTGCACTTTAAAATCTCAATTTCCTTCCTTGCTTCTAGGATCTTGACTTTTTCTCTCTCACTTACGTAGGATATAGGAGAAAATGTGAGCCTTCCGTGAGTCTTTAATTAGTCCTCTGGCATTTTAAACTCTGCTATTCGGTTTTAAGACAAAGATGCAGACATTGTACAGTGGCTCTGAAATTAATACTATGGTGCAAAATACTTATCACAGTGCCTGTTGCACAAGTTTTTAATTAATAGCATTCTAATATCCATTACTTTGAATGAAAATATGTGCTCCTGGGTCAGAGAACGAGTATAGGAGGTAATGCACTTGTTTTATTGGCAGCCAACCCTGGTTCAATCCCCAGAACCATACGGTCCCCTGAGCACACCCAGAGGTTACTCCTAAACACAGAGTCAGAATTGGTATGGCCCAAAGTGTCTGCCCCCACCAAAAAAAAATCAACTATCCTCATTATAGAAAAGCTAAATCTTTAGTTCGGTTCATAACTATTCTCCGAAATAGTTATAGATGAAATAGATGAATACATAGAGTAATAGAGATAGAAGTACTGAAAGGAGGATGGGGGTTTGAGAGGGGCAGGGAATGAGGAGGTGGGTATTACCTGGATTACTGAAAAGCAAGTAGTGTCTTTTAAAAGGTAGCTTCTCAATATCTGACACAAAATGTACAACTAACACTCTACTAATAAATCATCTTTATCGCACAATCTCTGAGAAAACAGTTTGGAAAAAAGCATCAGGTGTTGAGACTGGTAGATTTTCAGAATTTAGAGCCTGTTGAGCTTGAACTGGGAGATTATGGTTCCCTGAGAGCAAATTTTGAGTATTGGCCAACTTACAAAAACAGTTACTGAAGCAAGTTGTCATTAGTTAATGATAACAGATTTAAAACCAGTTCATTTGGGTGTGGCGGGGGGAAGGTATTTATTCTTTGGCCAAAAAAAGTCAAATCTACTCAGATAAGAACATTTTCTTCTCACACCATTGTTGATTATTTCCTAAGTGCCAATATTCTCACTGTTACATTATCTTCCATAATTATGATATTCTATAAAGCACTCATTATCTACAGTTTTTCTATAATACGCAGACCATTTAAAGCTTCCCTAAAACTGCAAAGTGGTGAAGCAAGAACTAAAACCCAGATTTATCTGACTCCATAGACAGGCTTACTGATACTGCCTCTTGTTTTTCTTTTCTAATTAACTTCTGTCATATCTATAACCCTCTTATTCAATAATTTTATCATTTCAAGAATGTCACACAAATGAAATCATATAGTCCATAACCTTTCAGGATTAGCTTTTTACTTCTCTGGAGATTCATTCAAGCTGTTGTGTTTCTGTGGTTTCTTCCTTTTATTGCTGATTTTCACTCTGCGTGTCCAATGATGAGGTCAGTTTGCTTACCTGTTACCCACCGAAGGGATTCTCAGATACTTCCGATATGCAGCTATTGTGCAGAGAATCACACTAACTATTCATGCATCTTCTTTTGTATAAATACAACACTGCTTGCATTTCTAGAATAAATGTCTAGGACTTGATCTTTAGTATTTGCATGTGAGGCTGGTATTTTTTTAATAAACTTCCAAATGTGTTTCTAGAGCACCTTTACCGTTTTAAATTTGCATCCATGTTATGAGCTTCATTTCTGACATTCTGGTATGTGTGTGGTGGTATTTTTTAGTGATTTTAATTTAAATTTCTCTGATAGCTCATTATATTGCATATCTTACATACATATTTGCTATTATAAATATGTCCTGTATATATAGTTTTTGATGAAATGCCTCTTTATGTCAATTGACCATTGTGCTAAATGATTTCTTAGTTTTTTACTTTTTTCTTCTTTTTGGGGTCACACCCAGCGATGCACAGGGGTCACTCCTGGCTCTGCACTCAGGATTACCCCTGGCGGTGCTCAGGGGACCATATGGAATGCTGGGAATCAAAACCGGGTTGGCCGAGTGCAAGGCAAACGCCCTACCCACTGTGCTATTGCTC
This sequence comes from Sorex araneus, assembly GCF_027595985.1. Lineage (NCBI taxonomy): Eukaryota > Metazoa > Chordata > Mammalia > Eulipotyphla > Soricidae > Sorex > Sorex araneus. Next base: position 6,417,389 of record NC_073306.1, on the reverse strand, counting down.
CAGCCCTAGTATTTTACTTTTGAGCTCTGAGTTCTTTATCTAATCTTGAGTCCTTTGACAGATAGGTGGTCTGCCAATAGTTTCTCAAACTCTATAGCTTGTCTTTTTGTTCTCTTAATATTTTATATCAAGGCTATGGTCCTTTTTAAGTTGATTTTTATGTAAGGTCTGAGATACAGGTTAGCACTCATGAATTATTTCTGTGGACAGCCAATGAATGGTGTGAGCACCATTTGCTGAAAATCTTTTCTCGACTGACTTGAGTTGCACCTTTGCAAATAAAAAAACTCACTTGGGCATATTTTTGCAAGCCTATTTATGGATTCTTCAAACTGTTCCAGTTACGTAGCTATATGTTATCTATCCTGCTGCCAATAGGACATAGTCCTAAATACTGTAACTATTAATAATCTTGAAATCAGATGGGCTGACTCTTCACAGTTTATTCTTTTTAAAAATCATGTTAGCTAGTGTAGTTTCATTACTTTTCCATATCAATTTTAGGGATTAATCTTATCAATCTCTGTTTTAAAAATCTTGCTGAGAGGACTGAAACAAGGATCATCTAGATATTCTCCTCTTTGATACCCTTGATACCTTTCACTCCCTCATCCTCCTATTCTATAAACCCCAGATGAGTGAGAGTCCAACAGGTAGGACACTTGCCTTGCATTCAACTGACCAGGGTTCGATTTCCAGAACCCACCAGCCCTGCCACAAGAGATCACTGAGCACAGAGCCAGAAGTAAGCCCTGAGTGAGCACCATCAGGTGTGCCCCCACCAAAAAAGAAAAGGAGTAAATCTTGCTGGTAATTTGGCAGAAATATGTCAAATTTGGGTGATGGAATGTCCTGTCCAAGGAGGGGTTGGAGGATGACGAGTCCAGCATGCTCCTCCTTTGGTCTTCACTGGAACCCCAGGAGGAGAGGAACTTGCCTCCAGCCTGTGGGGATGATGGCCAGGGCACCTTACTGGCCTCCCGGAACACCACCCCCATCATGTGTAGGGAGCACATGTCTAGGCTGCCCACTGATCTTTGTGCATAACATTGCGGGGAGTCTGAATAAGCCTTAAAGCCACTGTCTCGTGGCTCTCTGCTTTGTAGACTTCCCTTGCATTCAACAGGGCCTTGGAAGGGCCATTTAATATTTTTATTATTTCTTTATCTAAGTGTAAGGCAATGTGATTTACAAAGTTGTTCAGAATACCTTCCCTCAAATGTTTTTCTCTGAGTTCCCAGCCTGGCAGGCACATTTTTAAGTTTAGTTATCATAGTCGGGAGTGTCTTGACTGCACTATTGTTGGCTCCATGGTTTAGACAATTATGTGGATCTCACCCCTACACCACCAGTGTGCCTGACCCTCTGGCTCCTGTTATCTCCTAACTTTCCCTTCTTACTTCCCTCCTCGATGTCTTTTCTTCCCCATCATTCTCATTTATATAGTATTGGATTCAGGAGAATCTAGGTATTCCCCTCTTTGATACCTTTCACTCCCTTGTCCTTATACTTTATACCCCAGATAAATGAGATCATCTGGTGTTTGTCCTTCTCCTGACTTACTTCACTTACCATGATACCCTCCAGTTCCTTCCAAGCTATAACAAGTTGCATGATTTCATCCATTCTTACAGTTGCATAATATTCCATGTACATGTAGAGAGAGAATATATATTACCTTCATTTTCCACTCATCTGTTGGACACCTGAGTTCATCAAAATTCAACTTTTGTAAGGGACTTCCTACTACCTGTTAGTATTTTCAGTTTGCCTCTGTCGTCAACTCTAACTCTGAGCTGGATGACAGAAAAATGAAACCAAGGAATTCACCTCCATGTTGTTCCTGATCCCTAGGTGGCTATTTTCTTCTGCCTACTTTTTAAGAGTTCATTTACACTTGCTTATATACAATGTCAGGGCTTTTAGTTGTTTATGTTTGTTTAATTTCATTACAGTTTGTGTAATTTGGTCAAAACAGCGTAAAACCTGATGATATTGATTACTATACCCCACTTCCACCAAAGTTCCAGTGACCCTCCACCATTACCCTTCTGTCGCCTTTGATCCGATTTCATTCCTCCCACAAATCCCCATCATTAATCAGTTCTGCAATCCAAGGCCAAGGGTTTGCCTTTTTCGATACTATTTCCTTTTTCATTTCTACAAAGAAATGAAACTCTATCTCACTCATCATTCCACAAATGAGTCAGATCACCTGGTATATGATCTTCTTCCCTCTTATTCATTTCATTTAGCATGGTATCCTCTAGTTCAATCCATGTTTCAGGGAACTGCTTGGTTTCATCCTTTCTTATAGCTGCATACTATTCCACTGTGTACCATATATTATTTGTTCTTAACGGAAGGAATAGGGGGAAATGTGTCTGCTCCACCTACTTTGAAGCACCTACTTCTGCTTCCATTTTAAAAGCTTAACTTACTTGCTAAAAGAGAAAGAAAAAAAGAGACTGAAATACACAAAGTCTGGATATAAAGTATATAGACCCATTTTGTTTCTGTTATAAAGTTATTAAAACAGACTTTCAGACTTTTTGGGAGGCCTACCAGTCTTCAAGAGGCCTAGAGCATCAAATTGTGTTCAGCCACATGCTAGGCAATTGACTTAATCCTTGTACTAGTAATGTCTAGCCCCTAAAATTTAAACAAATGCTGCAAATTGTTTTAAATCAATTAGTAAGTCAGCCTTTGTAGATTTAGATCTGTTTTTAACACAACCCCCCAAAATTTTGGAAGTCTTTTGGACATAATTTTAAAGAATGAATAGTGTCTATTTGAATATATTCAAAGACATAAATGATCATCCTTTAAGGCTGTCATTGACTTTTGGAAACCATCCCAAGTGATTCAAGAGGCAAGGTGGGTTGTGAAACAGATGACCCAGTGTGTAGCACACCTGTCAAACACTTTTCCAACAGGATTATGTTAGAGAAGCTTTATTGTAGTAAAGAAGTCATTTCTTTTTTATCATTAAAGAAAAACACTTCTGAACACTTCACATTTCTACATAATAAAGCAGCTGTGGAAAGAATTTTGGATAAGCAGTGACATTCAGTATCAGATCAACCTTCCTTTTCTGTGGTCTTGACATAAATGTTTCCTTGGGCTCTTTGGCTATTGAAGTTTTTCCCTATAAACTCAGACGGGTTGCTTTGGGGCTAACTTGAAAACACCGTCTCCCATCACTCTTCTCCCCCAATGCATGTTGCTTTGTCTAACCTTCCCTTGAAAGTTCAAAACAAATGTCACATCCTCTCTACTTCTTTTTATCATTCAAGCATGTCGCATGGGCTTTCAAAAACCGTCATGTTCAAATTCCCCTTTGGTATGAGTTACTGTCTTCCTAGCTAACCCTCTGCTGGAACAAATCCAATATCTGCTGTTTCTACAACTCCATCAGTCCTTTGTACTCCACCATGAACATCCTTATTAACTTTCTAACCTTTATGCCAATCCGGGGGAAGAAAATATATCCACCAATTTTCTCTTTACAATCCCTTTGCTCCATAATTGTTCCTTTAAGATTCCTGTCATATTTACGTTTTAACTTCACAAAAAAGTCGGTGTTCATCCTTGGCTTTCTACAACTGCCATTCCCCGTCTCCACGGATCGCAGCCTATCAGCCCAATGAAAATGGAAAGAAGTGCTACTTCTATAAATGATCGTTTCACAGCGGGTCCCTTCAAGCCCACTTTGTTTTGCCGTGTGAAAATGTGAGCTTCATTACTTCCTCCTCATGGAAAAGTTATAAATAAACAGAGCCTCAACCTATTTCCTCGATCTAGAAAGCTCTGAAGTCGCACGCATAGGATCTTAAATAGAAAACTCCTAATTCAAGAAGTAGCAATGACCCTTGGGCAAATTCAAGAGCAGATAAAGAAATTTAATGCAGTCTACCTCAGGAACCTGGTCTTTGGTTCTTTTTATGGCTCCGTACCAATTTGTAATTCGACTCTTAGACAGAGCCAATTTGAAGGAAAAAGTTTGTGTTTTGTTGTTTGGGTTTGGTTTTATTTGTTTGATGGGGAATGCACTGGTGCTTCTCAGGGACTATCCTCAGCTCTTAGAGTTGCTCCTGGTGATGCTCAAGAAAGCATCTGATACTAGGGCTTGCACCGAGGGATCCCACATGCAAAGCATTTGCTCCAGCCCTTTGAGCCATTTCCCCATCTAATCCCATGTTTTAAGAGTATGACTTTTGATTGTCAGAAGGCCTCACTTCAAATCCTAATCTTGCACAGTTTCCCAATTGTGCAAATTACTTGGAAATTTCCCTTTGGGGATGGTGGTGGGTGGGTCATACACAGAAATTCTCAGGGACTATTCCTGACTCTGCTCGGGGGTCACTCCTGGTGGTGTTCAAGGGACCATAAGCAGTGTCAGAGATTAAACCAAATTTGACCTTAAACCCTATAATTTCTCCCCTGGCCTTACTTGCAAATTTCTTAACTTGGTTAAGCCTTAGCTTCTTAGTAAGCTTCTTAGTAAGAAAAAACTTGACCATAAGAGTGTTCAGTTTTAAAAGACTGGGAAGATTGTGATATTTCTATCACTTGTATTTCTAAATGAGAAAAAAATATATACAGGGAAGAAATGCATGCTGCCTTTAGGAATCTTCTAGGTTATGTTTATAATGTCATCATTTTGTGACCTTCTCCTCTAATTTCTCATGACTCAACTCCATTGCTTTCAATGTAAAAAAACTTAGAAATGATATCAAGAGATCTAATTTACACACATGGAAAAATATAATCAAACTGTGTACAAGATATAATCACACTTTGGCTCTACCCATTATCAAATAATTTGTAATGTTTTCTTCACTGAATTTACTTTTGTTTAGAGTCGAGCAACATTCCTTCCATGTTCTTCAAATGATTTGTTTGTTTGTTTTGTTTTTAGACCACATTTGGTGGTGCTCAGGCTTACTCCTGTCCTGGCTCTGCACTCAGGAATCTCTCCTGGTGGGCTTAGGGCACCATATATAGGATGCTGGGGCTTAAACACAGGTTGGCCACTTGCAATGCAAATGCCCTACCTATTACTCAGGCCCCTTCAAATGATTTTCTATGACCACTATTTTTGCTCCTGTTTGATATTGCTCTTCTTTAAAATCTTTTCAGTAACTAAAATTAATCCTCTCCTAAAAATCTTGTTTTACAGTTATTCCTTTATTCCTCTAACCTGATGTTCCCAAGGAGTCAAAAATCTTGATGAATTGGGAAAGTTTACAAACTTTCACTAACTAACGAATTTAAAGTAAAATTGATTAATGAATTCTAGGATACCTACCCTTAAAAGATCCATGGGAAAGAAAACAAGATTTCAGGAAGTAAACCCTTAGACCTTCTTACAGTAAAGAATAACGTACCAAGCATGGTGCTTAAACATGTTTGAAAGAGGGTTTAAGGTCAGGGGCCAGAGAGATAGTAGAGGAGTTTAAGCACGTGCCTTGTATCCTGCCAACCCTGGTTCAGACCCCTGGCACCATATGCGGCCTTCTGAGCATCAGTAGGGGCAGGAATAGCCCCTGAGCACCATTGGCTATAACTAAACACCACCACCCCCTCCTCACCTAAAAGAAAGTATTAATGTTCATCATTCACTACCCAGGTCAGAACTCCATGTTGTCATACTTCTTCCTTCTCGAGCAATGCTCAGCAGGTCTAGGGGGGTCAGTCCTGGCTATACTTGACCAAGCCAGGCCTGGACAGTTTAACGCATAGGCTCTTCAGTGCCAGGGGTCAGCAGAACCACCCCAAAGTACTCTTGGGGGCCATACCAGGCTAGAGATAGAGCCAATGGCATGTATAAGCAATGCATGCACCTCTCGTTCCTGTGCCAGCTTCCTAGGCCAACTTTTCCTGACTCTGAACGGCATCTTCATTCAGACTTAGGCCTCTAGGGTTCCAGGTCCCACAGAGCTGTTTGGTTGGTAGAAAAGGCATCAGGCTTTTTTCTCTCAGGGAGCTTGTGAGTGAATAAAGTTGAAAAAGGGAGGCAAAGGGAAGAGTAGGGGCAAGCCAGAGTCCTAGCTTTGGAAGATACCCATGCCTTGGCTCTTCCAATGACCACCTTTAAGGATAGAGGGGTGGGGCCAGAGTGAGAGCTGAGTGGGTAGGGAGTTTGCCTTTTCCACAGCCGAACGGGTTTGATACCGGCATCCCGTATGGTTCACCCATATGATGCACTGCCAGGAGTAAATCCTGAGTGCAGAGCCAGCAATAACCCCTGAACATCGCCGGGTGTGACCCACCCCCCAAATATTAGATAGATAGATAGATAGATAGATAGATAGATAGATAGATAGATAGATAGATAGATAGATAGATAAGGATAAAGGGGCGACCAAAGGCAATGAGGTACCACTGGAAAACTTTCAAAATCTAACGCTTCCATGAATTTCAGAGATTCACAGAACTTTGTCATGGGATTTGCGTTCTTTATAATTAGGCATTCCAAGTACCATAACCCTTCACTTAGTTAATAATGCACAGAATTAACAAAGATCAATGGCACCCACCGGAAGCTTACTCTGCCCTGTGTCAGAACGAAAGTGATGCAATTCCAGTTCTTTGCTTCGGAATCAATAAGCAGGTTCAATTGTCTTCCCCCGCTGGTCTGGAGATGACATTTCTCTTCCCCGTAGTGTTCAAACTGCAATGCCAGGCGGGATTCCCCCATTAAACCACGGTTGCTTTTTCTTCTGGAAAGTTTTCTGCCTGCATTTTTGTCCCCTTCCAAGGGCCAAGAGCTGGATTTTAGGTAAAATACATCAGACAGGAGCCAGAGCAATAGTCCAACAGGTAGGGCATTTGCCTTGCACCCAGTTGGGTCCCCAGCGTAAGGATCGGCTGTGTGCAGAGCCAGAAGTGACCTGGGAACATCTCAGGTGTGACCCAAAGCGCAAAAACAAAAAGCAAAAAAAAAAAAAAAAAAAAAAAAAGTCAGATAGATGCTTTGAATCGGGTAATTATGTGGGGTTCTTTTCTTTTTAATTTGTTTAATTGAATATCCGTGAGATAGACCATTATAAAGCTGTTCATAATTGAGTTACAATGATCCGGCACCCATCTCTCCACCAGGGTACATTTCCCACCACCAATGTCCCCTGTTTCCCTCCCACCATTCCCCAGCCCCCCAGCCTCCCTCTATGGGAGACACTTTCCTCCTATAGAGGAGTAGGTGTGGTTCTTAATTCTCCTGAGATTCTAGAAAGTTCACGTTTTTAGTCATGCTTTTCCAAAGGTATCCTTAAAGAGGTGAGAATTTGGTCATGTCCCTTCTCCCATAAATCCAGTCCTGAGGCCATTCTCTAATTTCCATATTCCTCCTAACATTCTCCAAGGTGATGGCTCTGGCAGGCGTCCAGCTGACGGATTCTATTCCACGATCGATGGCTCTGATTGAGCCTTAGTCGCCTTGTAGTAGGTGGCACCGAGGGTTGCTTCACGGTTCTGGCCAGCGTGGCCACAACCCCCCAGTGATGCCACCAATCCCAAGAGAGAATCAGCCTGGGGGGCCAGAGTGACAGTACAGCAGAGAGGTCTTTGCCTTGCATGCGGAGGACTCCAGAGGGTCTCCCGTGCACCGCCAGGAGTAATTCCTGAGTGCAGAGCCAGGAGTAAACCCCTGAGCACCACCGGGTGTGACCCAAAAAGCAAAAGAGAGAGAGAGTCAGCCTCTCCCACCCCTCCTTGCCCGCGCCCGGCTCTGACCACTTCTCTCCCCACAGGCAGGAAGCCACATCCAGACCCTGATGGGCTCCCAGAGCCTGCAGCACCGCAGCCGGGAGCAGCAGCCCTACGAGGGCAACCTCAACAAAGTGACCATCCAGCAGTTCCAGTCACCGCTGCCTATTCAGATCCCCTCCTCGCAGGCCAACCGGGGACCTCAGCCTGGACGGTGCTTAATCCAGACGAAAGGGCAGAGGAGTATGGACGGCTACCCAGAGCAGGTGAGGGGTCCCGGCGGTGGCGGATGGTCTACGGGCGGGGTGGGGGGGGGGGGTCGGGATGGTTGGGCAACTCCTGCGAGTTCCCGTGTCTGGGTGATGTACGCGGGGACAGGTGGAGGCTGTGACCTTGCTCGTTGACGCCTCGTTCGTGGTGAGCACCTGGTGGACGTGAACTGTTGGTCAGTCCACGGCCTGTCTGTCTGGGCATGGGAGGGGAAACGCAGGAACGAAGTGGCTTTTCTGATTCCCTGCTCCCACGGCCACCTGTGCTTTTCCCATCAGCTTGGGCGCATTCCAAAGCATCCAAAGACGGAACATGCTCATTGAGGTGCAGTGACAGGAAATTAAACGGCATTTCCGTTTTGGGGTGGAAAGTGCTGATGTCTGCAGCTGGGTTTCCTCAAGTCCTGTTTCTGACACAGAGGCAAAATGCTGCTAAAGGGGGGTGGGGGGGTGGCGTGGAGCGGTAGTGCAGCGGGGAGGGCGTTTGCCTTGCACTGCAGCCAACCGGGGTTCAATCCCCGGCATCCCATATGGTCCCCCCAACAATGCCAGGAGTAATTCCTGAGTGCAGAGTCAGGGGTAACCCCGGAACATCGCCGGGTGTGATCCAAAAACGGAAAAAAATGTTGCTAAAGAAGGTGAGAAGGAGGGGCCAGAGCGATAGCACAGTGGGTAGGGCGTTTGCCTTGCACGTGGGCGACCCGGGTTCGATCCCCGGCATCCCATACGGTCCCCCAAACACTGCCAGGAGTAATTCCTGAGTGCAAAACCAGGAGTAACCCCTGAGCATCGCTGGGTGTGACCCCAAAAAAGCAAAAAAAAAAAAAGAAAAGAAGGTGAGAAGGAGCAGGTAGAAGGGTCCTCTCTGAACTTGCTCCCAAAGGTCCTGCAATAATTAGAGGTCATGTAATAATCAAACAAAATATGTATATCTTTTGCCCTTCAGACCTATCTAAACTTAAGATTTGCTCCTCTGCTATGGAATTGGTTTTTCTGCCTTGGGACTGGGACACAGACTAGAATCTCATCATTAAGTGACATTAAGCTTAGAAAGTAAGACATTAAGATCTTAATAGTCTCGTAAAATTAATTTCTTTTATTTCATTCTTCAGATAATTAGACAAAGTTTCCACTGACTTCCTTTACTCCTTAATATGGTTCATAAAGGTTTCACTTTATTATGACTTATTCAAAGTCTCCCAAAGCCCCCTGACTCATTTTCTGCACATATCAGATATGATTATCTTGATTTCCAATTTCTTTTCATTCCGCTATTAAGAGCCATTTATTATTTGGGTCTCAGCTGCTCTAGATATCATCTCTGTTTATTAATAGGCTTCTTGAAGCTGAGATTACATATTAATCATTCTCAAGATCATAGATTTTTTAGAGACAATTTTCTTTCCATCCTGCCTCGATCTGAGCCAAGTGTTGCGTTTCTGGTAAAATATGTCTTTGAATCAGGTAATTATGTGAAGCTCCTAATGCTCCCGAGATTCTAGAAAGTTCATAAAGTTTTTAGTAATTCTTTTTCAAAGGAATTTTAAGAGATGAGAATTTGTTCATGTCCATTTTCCCACTAATATAAACTTAACCTGTTCTGTAATTTCATTATTACTTCTAACATTCTCCAAGATTTGATGCACTTTTTAAAAAATTACGGAGAACAATGTTCTCTCACCTAGGTTGAATAATGTGTTAGTGTTAGTCTGGTCTCAGTTCAAACACTCAAAATACCCTAAAGACTTTTCTTAAATTATTTCTCAAAAATGCATATATTTTAGAATTTGGCGAGTGGGAGAAATAGCGTTTTTAGGGTGTACATGCTTATTAAATTTAAAACGTTGTGATTCGGGAATTTTTTTAGCCACATAAAAGGCATGTGCCCTCCCACTAACCCACATCCCTGACCCTAAAAAAGTCATGATTCTTCCAGAGAATCTAATGACTTTCCAAGTGTTTTGGCTTACAGTCCTTGAAACTGCAGACAACTTTCAACTAAACGGGAAAAGGTTGTATCTTAATTTTTTCTTTTTTTTTTTTTTTTTTTTTTTTTTTTTAAATTTTATTGAATCACCATGTGGAGGGTTACATAGTTCTCAGGATTATGTCGGTTATATAGTTCTCAAACACCCTTCACTTCACCAGTGCCCATCTTCCATCACCAACCCCCCCAGTATACCTGCCGCCCCCTCCCACCTCCCCAGTCCCAACCCTTGCACATGATATGTTTCACTTCGTTTACGCCTTATTTCGATTACATTCCATGTTTCAACACACAACTCACTACCGTTGTTGGGGTTTCCCCCAAAAAAGAAAAGCAGTCCTATTGCCAAGGAGGCATTTGATAGTTCTCCATTGCTAAGAATATAGAGATATTAAGTCCCGCTGTTTGTTACATAGTTTTTCTTTTTCCCCCTTGCCCCGTGCCACCGAGTTCACGCCTGTTTTAGTAATCGCCACGCTGCCTGACAAGGGAAAAAAAAAAAAAAAAAAAAAACCGAAAAGGATGGTTATTTCCCGTCATCAGCAGGCGTGGGGCTCTGGCTTAGTTGATAGACTTGTAGAGTATCTGCAAGCAGTCTCTGGAACCGACGGTCTTGCGCTGGTGTCGGCTCCGGCTCGAGATTCCACCAGCGTCCCGCTGTTCCTTGTACATAATTTTTCCCCTTATATCCCTTTCCCACGCCACCAGGTCTGTTTGCTTAATGGACATCACACTGTAGTTGATGACACACCGCGTTTCTTCCCGAGAAAGAAGAAAATTTCTTCTCAGCCGGCGTGGGGATATAGCTTAGTTCAGTCTAGTGAGATGGCTACCACTTTGATTGCCTTCAATATTTCAGCAACAGACTTACTATTAGGATCTCCCACAAAAGTCCGCCCCATTAGAAAGGAACCATTACATATTGCTCATACTAAGATGACATTAAGTTTTGGGTTTCTGTATAAAGTCCAGGGAAAGTACAACCAGAAATAACATCACTACAAACTTTTACCCTTTTATGGTGCTCATAAGATGGAGAAACCTAGAGAGAGGCTCGGCGTCTCCGTTTTGCGCTCAGGAAAACCGCGGCCCCTGCGCTGTGTTCATGAGGGAGGAGTTGAGAGAGAGACAGGTTAAAAGAATTGGGGGATGCCCGGGTCCCACAGCTTCCGCACGCCGTGGGGTCTCTGGTCCCATGCCGGAATTAGTTCAGTGGGCTGCTTGGGGTCCGAGGGCGCTCCCTCGGGCCCCTCCATCATGCTCCTTCCACAGCCGGGTCCAAAAGGAAGCACACGTGGGGGAGGTGGGTTTGAGTATCTAACTGCGGTGGGCGGGGGTCGCCGCCCCCGCCCCCTGGGGACTCCCGCAAGCGCGCTCACGTCCTGTTTTGGCTGAATCGGCGTCTCCGTTTTGCGCTCAGGAAAACCGCGGCCCCTGCGCTGTGCTCAGGAGGGAGGAGTTGAGAGAGAGACAGGTTAAAAGAATTGGGGGATGCCCGGGTCCCACAGCTTCCGCACGCCGTGGGGTCTCTGGTCCCATGCCGGAATTAGTTCAGTGGGCTGCTTGGGGTCCGAGGGCGTTCCCTCGGGCCCCTCCATCATGCTCCTTCCACAGCCGGGTCCAAAAGGAAGCACACGTGGGGGAGGTGGGTTTAAGTATCTAACTGCGGTGGGCGGGGGTCGCCGCCCCCGCCCCCTGGGGACTCCCGCAAGCGCGCTCACGTCCTGTTTTGGCTGAATCGTCCTGTTTTGGCTGAATCGGCGTCTCCGTTTTGCGCTCAGGAAAACCGCGGCCCCTGCGCTGTGTTCAGGAGGGAGGAGTTGAGAGAGAGACAGGTTAAAAGAATTGGGGGATGCCCGGGTCCCACAGCTTCCGCACGCCGTGGGGTCTCTGGTCCCATGCCGGAATTAGTTCAGTGGGCTGCTTGGGGTCCGAGGGCGCTCCCTCGGGCCCCTCCATCATGCTCCTTCCACAGCCGGGTCCAAAAGCTGTATCTTAATTTTTTCATTGACTGATCTACAATCAGGTAGATTTTCAGAGATGCAGCTTCATATCTCTGTGTGTGTCTAATAGACACAGGTTTCCACCCACTTCCCCAAAACTTCTCTGTTCACTCCTCCTTTTCCCACCAGAGTTTGCACCAAGGGATTTCCCTCCTCACCTCAGTTTTGGTCCCTCTAATGTGTTCTTTAATGCAAGAATTGTATTATTTATTTAATAATGTTGATATGACAAAACAGTAACAACAAGTCTCACAATGGAGACGTTACTGGTGCCCGCTCAAGCAAATCGATGAGCAACAGGATGACAGTGATAAAGTGATTTAACAATAAAAACAGTAAATATTTAGAGCAGTTAAGAACAGCATAGTATTTTTTTTTGTTTTGTTTTGTTCTGTTTTTCTTTTTGGGTCACACCCGGCGATGCACAGGGGTTTTTCCTAGCTCATGCACTCAGGAATTACTCCTGGCGGTGCTCAGGGGACAATACGGGATGCTGGGAATCGAACCCAGGTCGGTCGCATGCAAGGCAAACACCCTACCTGCTGTGCTATTGCTTCAGACCCAAGAACGGTGTAGTTTTAACATGAAAAAATCTAGAGTAGTGATAGAGTAGTGGATGCCTAAACCCAAAGCAAACTCTTTTGTCATAAGGCATTACTGATGATTAATTGAAAGAGCCACAAAGATCAAAACACAGTTGTCTTTTGATAATCCAATACTTTTTTAAATTGGTATAATAATATATGAGGTGGAGTAAATTACTAAAAAGAATTCATAATATTTGGATCAAGGAGATCTCATAGATGTAATACCTGAAGACTAAACCACAGGATAAGGCACGGTAATTTCTCTAAGTCAGGGATGTGACTCAGCTGTAGAACCCTTGCCTTGCAAGTGTGAGGCCTTAGGTTAAATTTGTTTTTCAGCCCCAACACGGCAAAGGAAACTCAAGTTTGAATATGTACCTGCATCCCCCTACTTCACACACACACACACACACACACACAATTTATTTATTTAGAATACAATAAGGGAAAAGATATTACAGTGAATACACACTTTATTGTTGCTGTGTTTTGAACCACACCTGGTGTTGTTTAGAGCTTACTCCTGGCTCTATGCTCAGGGATCACTCCTGGCAGATTCAGGAGACCATATGGGATGCTGGGATCTAACCCAAGTTGATCTTACGCAAGGCAAGTGCCTTACCCACTGCACTATCTCTCTGGCCCCCACACACATCTTAATTTAGGACAAAAAAGAAACTTTGGATACAACTGAAAAGAAGGGACACAATGGTTATTATGCCTGAGTCCTAGCTATGCTCAGTAGACCCTGCGCAGGACAAACGCTCTTATCGAGTTATGACTCACTCACCTGCAAACCACAGATGCTAGAAAAGCCTGACTTCCAGCGGCCGTGGTCTGCACACACGCACCAGGCCCTCCACGGGGCCTGACGCTCTGCTCCTTCACCACCGTGACACTCCTCCTATCAAAGGGCTCACGCTTTTACTGTGTATGGGACACCCCTGATTACAGAGCTGGTGCCGCTCGCATAAAACCCCCCAACAAGCCCTCTTGTTTTCCTTTCAAAAAATAACCAAGGTCAGAAGAAAATTATCGGTGAAAGATAGTTGGTCCAACTAGACTCTTCGCCTCGGCGAGTCTCATCCCGAACTCAAGTGTCCTGGTCTTACGTGAAATGGAGCAAATGATGGTCGATAGTTATGTGCTAACGCCTCAGTGTTCTCTTCTGTCCACTGAGGGTCATTAAAACGGTTTCTGCTACAAATCGGATTGAGAGAGCTGTCTTGTGGCGATGGGCTTGAGTTCACAGGAATATTTCCAATGTTGTAGAAAGTAAAAGCTACAGAAAGTCTGGAAATTTGCTTCGTTACAACCAGACAATTCCTCTGTGTCTCTCAGTGTGGCCCAAAGAAGGAGCATGCTCCTAATGAAAATAAATTAACCCTCCAACTGGTAATATCAAAGACACTTAATGATTTAAAAAGCATGTCCCTTTTTACATGGAGTCCTTGAGTTGATTTAGACATAAAAAAAAAGGTTTAACTGCAACAGAGAGATACTATAGGAGTTCAGGTGCTTGCCTTGCATGTACCAACCCTTAGAACCACCTGGTCCCCTGAACACCACCAGATGTGACCTGACACCAGAGATGCCAGATCTGGCCCCAAAACATACAAAAAATGATTACTTTGATGTTCCTCCTTGGTGATGAAGATATTTCAACTTTTAAATCATCATCACAAGAAAATAGGACATGGGGCTGGAGCGATAGCACAGTGGGTAGGGCGTTTGCCTTGCACGCAGCTGACCCAGGTTCGATCCCCAGCATCCTATATGGTCCCCCAGCACTGCCAGGAGTAATTCCTGAGTGTAGAGTCAGGAGTATCCCCTGAGCATCGCTGGGTGTGACCCAAAAAGAAAAAAAAAGAAAAATAGGTCAAAATATCTGGAAAGCCCAGGAACGTGTCTAATGTCACTTATTTTTATAGGGCTTTTTTTCAGACATAATAAGTACCAATTTTTCAACTCTAGGATTAAACTAAAAAAAAAGCACATGGAAGTGAATTTTTTTAAATTTTTTTATTGAATCACCATGTGAGAAGTTACAAAGCTTTAAGTCTCAGTCATACGGTGATCGAACACCCATCCGTTTCACCAGTGCACATGTTCCACCACCAAGAATCCCAGTATCCCTCCCCTCCCACCTCCCCCACTCCCCCTCCGTGTGGCTGATGATTTTCGCTTTATTTTCTCTTTACGTTGATTACATTCAATATTTCAACAGGAAACTCACTATTATTATTTGGAATTTTCCCCCAACAATCAAACCTGCCGAAAAGGCATCATTTGATAATTTGTTTTCCATTGCTGAGAATGAAGAGCATATGAGGTTTGAGATTTCTGGTATTTTTTTTCTGGTATTTTAGTAACTAAGTCCAGAGAAGTTTCTGCCAGAAATTGCATCACTGCAAGCTCGTACCTTTGTTCAATGGGCCTTGTAAGCTGGTTGTCACCATGCCACCGCCAGGGAAAGAAAAAGCCGAGAGAGAAAAACCTTTCCCCTCCCGTGGCAGCATGGGGCTGTAGCTTAGTTCACAGTCTAGAGGCATTTCTGCAAGAAGCTGCTGGGGCCGAAAGTAGTGGGCCTCCGGGATCATGGGCGGTCAGCAACGGAAGGGCCACATGTGTGTGGCCACTTGGGTCAAATCTGGGTGGAGAGCGGCCGGAAGTGAATTTTTAACCAAAGTGCTACTCAAACTCAAGGAATAAAATATTTTTAGACTAGAGATCTGATTTCTAAGAGCGAATTTCTAAGACAGGTGGTCTATAACACAAAACCACAAACATGTCACTTGAAGTTCTATGTGAGGGGATTTCTAGAAAAGGGACTTTATTGTATAAACAATTTTAATTACTGGGAAATGAGATAGAAAATACAAGTCAGAACTCTACTAAGAAGTGAACTGGGGGCTGGAGCGATAGCACAGCGGGTAGGGTGT
This sequence comes from Sorex araneus, assembly GCF_027595985.1. Lineage (NCBI taxonomy): Eukaryota > Metazoa > Chordata > Mammalia > Eulipotyphla > Soricidae > Sorex > Sorex araneus. Next base: position 6,401,891 of record NC_073306.1, on the reverse strand, counting down.
TTGCCTTGCACGCAGCCGACCCGGGTTCGAATCCCAGCATCCCATATGGTCCCCTGAGCACCGCCAGGAGTAATTCCTGAGTGTAGAACCAGGAGTAACCCTGTGCATCGCCGGGTGTGACCCAAAAAGCAAAAAAAAAAAAAAAAAAGAAGTGAACTGAAGTGAGCAACTAGAAAGTGAAATGTTAATTCCCAGTTTTTAGCCGTCTAACCTGTCCCTCTTTTTCCTAGTTCAGAGGAACACCTGTGAAAAATCTTATTCACCTTACCCTTTCCTTCACAATAGAATGTTTTTCATCAATTGTTCTTCTCATCCTCCACTGTATAGACCTTGCAATCTCCTCAGGAGCTTTACAAAGTGCTAATTGTCTTGGTCATGTTCCCAAAGAAAGGTATTTTTTCACCAAGTGTGATTTGAATAATGGAGATTTTTTAAATATATTTCATTGAATCACAGTGAGATACGCACTTACAAGGTCGTTCATAATTGGATTTCAATCATCTAATGTTCCAACACTCACCCCTTTCACCACCTCCCTACCTCCATAGCAGGCGCTCTCTCATCCTCCCCTCTCTCTCTCTCTCCCTCCCTCTCTCTCTCCTTTCCTCCTTTTCTCTCTTTCCTTCTCTCTCCCTCACTCTCTCTCCTTCCTTCCCTCCCCCCTCTCTCTCTCCTCTCTCTCTCTCTCTCTCTCTCTCTCTCTCTCTCTCTCTCTCTCTCTCTTTCTTTTGGGGCATTATGGTTTGCAATACATCCCTTTACCTACTTTCAACACTCAGTTCTTGTCCAGAGTGATCATTTCTATTGTTGTCATACTGGTCCCTTCTTCATTCACACTGCCCTTTGCCCCCCACACACGTGTGGCAAGTTTCCAACCATTTACCAGCCCTCCTGGCCCCTGATTTTGGGGAGGCCTTGGATATTAGTCTCATATTTTTTTTATATTCCACAAATGAGTGCAGTCACTCTATATCTGTCCCTCTCCTTCTCACTCATTTCACTTGCCATGATCCTTTCCCTGTAAAGGGGATTTTAGAAACTCCCCAGGTGAGTTGACGGCAAAGCTAAAATTGAAAACTCCTCACAACAGTGTATTTGCCAGTCACATACTATTATTGTCAATATTTAAAAGTTCCAAGTTCTTCTGCCTTGGCTTATGATGGAACCACTAGAGAGGTGGCATTGACCCCATTGACCCTTGTCCTTCTTTGGAGCATGTGATGTGCTTGATCAACATTAGTTCTTTTTTTTTTTTTTGGAATCAGACTACTTGTTTTATTTTTTTTATTTTAATGAATCATCATGAAATACAGTTACAGACTTACAAATTTTCGTGATTGCATTTCAATCAAACAATGTTCAAGTACCCCTCCCTCCACCAGTGCCCATTCTCCACCACCAATGTTCCCAGTGTCCCTCCCGCCACGCCCACCCCTTCCCACCCCCGTCTCTGTGGCAGACACATTCCCTCTTACTCTCTCTCTCCTTTTGGGTATCATGGTTTGCAGTTGGAAATAGATTTTGTTATCTTTTTTTTTAATAAACTGATTTTAGAGCAATTTTATGTTGACAGAAAAGCTAATTGAAAGTATGGAATATCCCTACACACCTATTTCACTTCACATTAGGTTTCCCCTATGTGAAATATTTACATATTGTACATTCATTAAAATTGATTGACTTATATTGACACATTATGATTAACTAGAAACTATAGTTTTGGTGTCATGAAGTCAGGATAAATATCACAGGTTTACAGTTCACGCTGTTCTATAATTCCGTGGGATTTGACAAATGTACAGTAATAGATATATGCAGAGATATACACAGCATTACGGCATTATGCAGTATCACATGAAACACTTTAATTGCCCTAATAAATCCCCTGTGTTTTGCCTATGTATAACTTTCTTGACCCCTACCAAAACTAAAATAGACTGACATGTTTGGCTTCTATAGTTTTTCCTTTTCCAGAAAGTCATGTAGTAGAAATCATAGTATGTAACCTTTTCAGATTGCCTTTTTTACTGAGAAAACTCTTTTATGTTTCCTCCAGGTGTTTGGAGGCTTGGAATTACATTTATTTTTATTATTGAGTAAAATATCCTCTTGTATATTTATATAGAAATTTTTGCTTATACATTTACCGTTTGAAGAAGATTTTAGTGCTCACAAGTCTTGACAACTTGGGATGAAATTGCTATAAATAAGACATATATGTTACTCATGCCATGTTGAACTGGGTGGGAGCAGGGAATGGAAACCAGGAACTCAGACACAGAAGACATGTGTTCAATCATGGAGACACATCCTCAGCCCCTACTGAATATGCCTTTTTCAACTAACATTGACTTGATTCTCCCCTTTTGCAAATGCGTAAACAAGGTCAAGAATATTTCTATGGAACATATTAGATGCCAAAGCATAGATTTCAAAAATGGGGGAAGGAAGGAAAAACATCAGCTTCAGATCTCTCAAACCCACTCTGTATGAACTGATGTGCCTCCGCCAAAAATGATGTTCTGGTACAGACAGGGCTGTTTCTTCTATTGACTAGAAAGCCAAGACTTGGGGAAGGAAACAGTCTTCGTTGTGGTAACACAACCACTTAGAAGCTGAGCTGGCATTGGTACCCAGTTCTATGAGTCTGTCACATCACACGCTGTAGTCTGTTGCTATGGCAACCGAGAGAGAGCAAGATTAAGCCCATATTGGAAAACTAAAACAATGGAAAAATACCCCCATCCTGTCCATGTCTGTGCCAGACAACAGAACATGTCCACGAACTGATGAAACCGATCAGGAGGGCAGGAGCTCGGCGCCGTCTCCTGCTGGTTCCTCTGAGGGTACATGCCAACGGAAGTGTGTGCCACATTAGTCCCATTAGAAGCAGTCTCTCTGAGTTGTGAGAAGTGACTTACTTCCTTACACCTGAAGTGACATTTTGTCCCTAATCGACTTTGAGGTCTTGTTTTATGAGAACTTAGGGAGGTTTTGGTTTTGCTTCTGTTTAGTTTGGTTTTTTGGAGATTGGGGTTTTTTGTTAGTTTGTTCTTTGGGGTTGTTTTTCTTTTTTTCTTTTTTTTTTGGTTTTGAGTTTTTTGTTTGTTTTTTGTTTCATGTCTTGATGTCAGGATGAATATCACTATTCATGGTAAGCACAATTTCATCCAGTTACTCTTGCACTATTTGTTGAAAAGATTATTCTTTCTTCATTGAATTACTGTGGACCTTTTGTTCAAGGTCAACTGGCCCAAAATGTTGGGATTTACTTCTGATATTTCTATTCTCTTCCATAATCAATAACCTATCCTTATGCCATCTTGACTTTCCAAAGAACTCTCACTCTTTAGTGGGGAGGAGGGAGGTTGTTTATTGAATTTTTATTTTGTATGGGGGACTGCTCCTGGAAGTGCTCCAGGCTAACTCCTGGCTCTGAGCTCTGGGATCACTCCTGGCATTACTTAGGAAACTAAACATTTTGTGTTGGAGATCAAACTCTGGTTGGGCCCCATGCAAGGCAAGTGCTCTACCCACCGTATGATCACTTTGGCCTCTCTTTAGGGTATCTAAAATTGATGTTTTTTCTTTCTGGAGTAGTGTGTAATTTTTCTTTTCAAATAAATATGAAGACAAGCCAGTGCTTTGATTGTGCAAAGTTTCTCTTCAAATTTTTTTACCTACTAAACATCTTGGCTATAAGCTACCCATCCCTCTAAGATTTAAGCCAAAGGGTGTGCTTCACATCTGTGAGTCCCTTGGTTCAGTTTGCAGCACCATTCCCCCACATCCACCAAAAAAAAAGGACACATGAAAAAAAGAATGTTTAGGGCTTGAGTGATAGTACAGCGGGTAGGGCGTTTGCCTTGCATGCAGCCGACCCGGGTTCGATCCCCAGCATTCCATATGGTCCCCTGAGCACTGCCAGGAGTAATTCCTGAGTGCAGAGCCAGGAGTAACCCCTATGCTTTGCCGGGTGTGACGCAAAAAGCAAAAAAAAAAAAAAAAAAAGAATATTTTAACTCACTCGAACTGCAAGTCCAGGGATGGCAAACTTCAGATAAGGCTCAGCATGGCTGAGTGGACTCACATCCGCTATCCATGGGTTCATCTTGTCTGGCAGACTTTTTCCTCATGGTAGAGAGGGCACTTCAGAGCTGCAGAAGCCCTAAGATGAAAAAACTAGTAAATTCTCTTTCCTGGGGCATCCCATGACATCTCCGTTTTGATTGGTTTCTTTGCCCACTTTGTCAATCATCCTTTTAGGGGACCCAGCACTTTGTTTGGGGTCCAGATAGAATGACTCACTCAAAGCCTGCACAAGAGAATAGAAAAGTAAGTAGTTCTTCAAAGGGAAGCTTAGCCCAGCAATCAGAAGCATCAATAGATATTGGGCAACAGGAACAAGTAGTTGCGTCTTAAAACTCCATGATGCCCACTTGCTAGGAAAGTCAGTGTGCAATAGAGTATGTGTAGTTACCAAGTTCACTTCAGCATCCTTAGGCATCTTCTTAAATGTCACTCACATGCATATACACACACAAGTGCACATGTACACACACACACATACACACAAACACACACAACCATTTCTTTTGTTTTTGCTCCTAGACCAATTCGGACCACTACTTTCCACGGGATAGGACTTAACAGTAACATAACATTCCGTTTTGTCCTAGAGGCCTTGCTGATAACCAGTATCTTCATTAGGTGAGGTTAACACAGACTGGAAGTGTCAAATGTAGTCAAATGATGGAAGTAATCTCTTTAAGTAAATTAATAATTGTATCACTGACTGCTAGGCTATTACTTTTATCTTTTGCCAGAAATTTTATTTGTTGATATCCATATCTTAAAGGAAAACTGAGATAATTATTCTCATTTTAAAAAGCTATTTATTAACCTCACCCCTCTCAGAGAGCCTGGCAAGCTACCGAGAGTATCTCGCCTACATGGCAGAGCCTGGCAAGCTCTCCGTGGCGTATTCAATATGCCAAAAACAGTAGCAACAAGTCTCACAATGGAGACGTTACTGGTGCCCGCTTGAGCAAATTAATGAGCAATGGGATGACAGTGATACAGTGATACAGTGATTTATTAACCTCCTTGGTCTGATCTTTTGATAGAATACTCTATTTCTTTTCTGCTAACCCTCAGTTTCAGATTTCTTGTCTGTAAGGGATTCTCTCCTCTTACATTTTTATGGGCCCCTTTGGGCCTTAGCAGACTCCTTATATGTGAGACTAATACTCTCTCTGACATGCTTTATGGGATGAAACATTCACAACACAACCTGTTAGCCAGACCACAGTATGCCCAAGGGTAGTCTAGCGTCAGATCAGAATTTATAGTTGTTTGTCACATTCATAAAACCCCACCATCGTCTTTATTATTTCTATTATTAAAAAATATATTGAAACCATTCTTCATATTCTTGGCACATATGAAATTTGTTTCCTTTAGATTTCTAGTGCCTTCCGGATTGACAATAATATAAAATAGAAATAAGCACTACCTTGAAAGAGAACTCAGGAAACTACTCTCAGCAATTTACTTTGTGAATAAAATATGTTGTATATGTTTCCTTCCAGGATTTATAGGGACTTAATAAAGCCAGAGGGGCATACACTTTCCACACATTCCATTGCACAATATTAAAAGACACAGGAGAAAGGTCAAGTCCAGATTTTTACATAGCTTACTTGCAAATGTTCAGATATATAAAGGGAAAAAAGAAGGTGAGATGTTTAAATCACGTTAATTCCTTTGGAGAGATTCCCAAGTCGTGCTCTGGGGGCCCAGGGACACTTCTGGTGATATTGAGCCAACCCAGCCAGGCTGGGACCGAATGGAGCAGAGTTGGGGTTCTACAGTGTTGGGAATCTCCAGGCTCACGCTGGTGATGCTCTAGAGCTCCAGTTACACCCCTCAGGACTCAGGGGACAAAATTCAGATCCCAACACGTGCAAGGCACTTCCTTTCACCACAGAGCTATCTCCCCATTCCTTTTTGCATTTTCTGATTAACCACGAAAATCAGCAAAATATTACAAGGTAAACTGCTATGTCAAATAAGACTCAAATATTCCTTCTAGCTCTATCAAATTGTTGTATGTTAACATACACAGATTTTGAACCATCACTCTGTCACTGTCACTGTCACTGTCATCCCATTGCTCATCGATTTGCTCGAGCGGGCACCAGTAATGTATCTCACAAGAGACTTGTTGTTACTATTTTTGGCATGTTGAATACACCACAGGTAGCTTGCCAGGCTCTGCCGTGTGGGTGAGACACTCTCGGTAGTAGCTTGCCAGGCTCTCCCAGAGGGGTGAAGGAATCAATCCGGGTCGGCCGCATGCAAGGCAAATGCCCTACCCGCTGTTCTATCTCTCCAGCCCTTTTGAACCATATAAATATGCAAATATAAAATATAAAATTATTATAAACTACTTTCTACTACCCTATGATAACTAGTTTGGACAAATAGAGCTCAATTAAAGTAAAAGTTGTAATTAAAAATATCTTAAAAATCCGAGAGAGCAGTTATGGTAATTGCAGTTACCCATAATTTTGAAACTTTTCATTAATGACTACCATAAAAATCACATTAGTGGATAGTGGACTTAGGCTGCAAGTGAACTATGTAATAAACATTATATTTGCTATTATGAAATATGACATTGGATAACAATAATCCTGTTAAATCACCAAACCTAATTGATCCAGTTCCCAGTTTGACTTATAATATATGCTAATTAAGTCAGGAACAGACTTATGTTGCCTCGATCTAAGAAGTAAGCATTAAAAGTGCTCTGAAAATAAAAATATGGAGAACAATTGGGCTTTTACATTTGCCCACATACAAATTAGTTTACTAAGCAAGAAAACATTGAGCTACTTTAAAAAAAAAAAAAACAGTGAAGATGGGGCTGGAGCGATAGCACAGTGGATAGCCTTGCATGTGTCCAACCAGGGTTAGATTCCCAGCATCCCAGATGGTCCTCCGAGCACCACCAGGAGTAATTCCTGAGTGCAGAGCCAGGACTTAACCCCTATGCATCACCAGGTGTGACTCAACAAGCAAAAAACAAACAACAACAACAAAAAAAAAAAACAGTGGAAACTTGGGAGATATATTAGAGGGCTAGTATGCAAGCTTTGCATTGAGGAATGTGGAAGTCCTGGCTTTCGTGTTCAGCTCCATTGGTCCACCAAGAGCCAGAGTGAGAAATCCGGGAAATCCTGAGCAACATGCCAGGAATAGCCCCACAAAACCACTGAGTAGGGCCCAGATCCAAGGGAAGGGAAAAGGAAAGAAAAGAAAAAGGAAGGCACTGTGTCAGGGACTTGGCTCAAATGAGAGAGCACAGCTCTGGGTCTACCCTCAGTACCACACGCCTCCCCTCCCAAAATTTTTCAGAAGAAGGTAAACATGCTTTTTTATATCAATATGAGATAGATGATAATTCATTTTTTTCTTATTTATCTTCTGCCTGGGCTGAAGCGATAGCACAGCGGGTAGGACATTTGCCATGCACGCAGCCGACCCGGGTTCAATTCCTCCGCCCCTCTCGGAGAGCCTGGCAGGCTACCCATGGCATATTCGAGATGCCAAAAACAGTAACAACAAGTCTCACGATGGAGACATTACTGGTACCTGCTCAAGCAAATCGATGAGCAACGGGATGACAGTGACAGTGACAGTGATCTTCTGCCTGTCAATCAAACTTGTTCTCTGCTTGAATGTCATAAAAGTTGGGCATTTTGTACCCAAAGTTGTGTTACCTCTGGGGTATCAGGTCTTCCATTGTCTGGGCATCATTCTCTCCCACTAAATTGGATACAGCTTTTTCACTAAGGCCTCATCCCACCTCCACGTCCTCATTCAAGGACTGGAAGGAATGTCTTGGTTTGTTAGAGTTCCTCCAGGTCGTTCCTGGATCTGAGTCCCCCTCTGCTGAACAGCTTCTCTGATCTATTTAGATGCTTTCAAACAGCCCTCACCTTCACAGCGGCCTTCCCCCAGGTGGGCCTGCCCCCAACTCCATCATTTCCCTATTTTACTCTTTTTTTTTTCTTTTTGGGTCACACCCAGCAATGCTCAGAGGTTACTCCTGGCTTTGCACTCAGGAACTACTCCTGGCAGTGCTTGGGGGACCATATGGGATGCCGGGGATCGAACCCAGGTCGGCCGCGTGCAAGGCAAACGCCCTACCCGCTGTGCTATCGCTCCGGCCCCCCTATTTTACTCTTGACCCAATGGACTTTTATTGATGCTTCTTGACTGGAAGAGAACAGATGACGAAACTTTGTAACTTTCCACATGGTGATATAATAAAAATTTTTAAAATAAATAAATAAATAAAACATGTCAAACCAGAAAAAAAAAAAAGAGAGAACAGATGACGAGAACACTAGTCTTGTATTTACCAGTTCCTGTCGCTAACAAGTTCTCTGTAAAAGCAATCTCTTTCTGTTTCAGTGTTCCCCTTTTTCTTCTAAAACTTCTGTTTCTTCAGGAATTGCCACCAACCCCCACATTTTTCTTTTGAACCTGTTCATTCTACTGATTTATTCTCCCCAAAGCTGTGGCCAGTTCTCTGCTTTCTCAAAATAAACACTCTGTTATTTGAAAACAATAGAATTACCAAGGAGATGAGTTGTACACTCTCCTAAAAGTCCCTTGCTACTGGCTTAGTTGTTTTTTCACCTCACACTACATTTGCTTATTTTCTTCCACTTATCCTATGTGGTCCTTTATTATTAGCCAGAATGTGCATACATTTAAAGAAGAGAACTAATATCCCCTTTTCATTGTACGTAGGTATTTCATTTTTGAAAACTCCTCATCAAAATTTGACCCTTCACATAAGTATGAAATCAAAAATGCGTTAAATACTGATGTTTGCTTGCCCATTAATTTCATGCCAGTTTCAATCATGACTTATGCAGCTAGATACACTAAATATTTTATCAAGTTTATGTGTTCTTTTGTAAGCAACAACAAAAAAATAAGCTAATCCAGAAAACTAAAACGTGAGTATTTTCTAGCAGAATGCAATTACTTGAAGCTATTTCAGTTTGATATGATTTTGATTTGTTTTTTTCATATTTTTTACACAGTTTTGCGTTAGAATAGAGAAGAATCCTGGCCTTGGATTTAGCATCAGTGGTGGGATTAGTGGTCAAGGAAATCCATTTAAACCTTCTGACAAGGTAAGAAGCGAATACCTTATTGACAATTTTAATTAGAGAGACACTGTTCTCTACTGCAGCACTAAAGGTTGGGGAATGGGGAATGTAATGTTTTTCCTGTGCATTGATTAGCCAACTACGAAGCCAATTAGAAACTTTTGTAGCACAGGGAGAGAAAGAATCACTACAGCAGCTTCCAAGTCCTAAGAATAATGAAAAATAATAATTTAAACACTTTTTGAAAAGAAAGATGTGTTTTGCTTTTTTTGTCTTAGTTTCAGTTGTACATATTTGTCAAGAAAGCTATTCAGCCCGTTTTTAACATATTGTTTCCACTTATTTGAAAAAAAAAGTTTTCTTGGGCATCTTAATGATTAAATTGTGATTCAATACTGAGACCAATGAATGAATAGCTCTTTTATTCATCACATTTATGAAGTATTTTATTAATAAAGTAGTAGAACTGAAGGGGTATTAAAAAAAAAAACAGTATTCTGTGAGAAAATGAGTGTAAACTCTGGTGTAAGAACCCACGCCTTCTGTCTGAATTCCCTCTCCTCAAACCACAAACAAGTAAAGTGGCCAGAAAATGCAGAAAACTAACACCATCTTGCATCGTATTTAGCATTTTATTTTTGAAGACCCCTAACCAAAATTTGACCTTGCACTAAATACTAAATCCAAAATACATTTTAAAAAAAAATCGATGCCTGTGGGGCTGGAGTGATAGCACAGCGGGGAGGGCGTTTGCCTTGCACGCAGCTGACCCGAGTTCAACTCCCAGCATCCCATATGGTCCCCTGAGCACCACCAGGAGTAATTCCTGAGTACAGAGCCAGGAGTAACCCCTGTGCATCGCCGGGTGTGACCTAAAAAGCAAAAAAAAAAAAAATCAATGCCTGCTTGACGCATAATGTTATGCTAGTTTCAGTCATAATACTTATGCCTATATATACACTGAATGTTTTGTTGAGTTTATAAAAAAAAAATGGTTTTTTTGTGAAACAAATCAATATAGGCTAGCCCCGAGAACTTAAATGAAGTGTAAGTATTTTTCTACTGGAATTCAATTATTTGAAGATATTGCTTACGACAAAAAGAATGGAAGTTCAAACTATCAGAAACAGATGATGGTTTAAAGAGCCTGAAATCTCTAATTTATTTTGACCCCTCTTTCCCCTCTGGTGTTCTGTCTCCCTATAAATTCATTCAATGGGAAGTCAAGTTATTCATCATAAGATAGTTGAAATTCAAAAGACATGTTTTTATTCTCCTTTCTCCACATCATAGACCTCATTCCGCTACTGTTTTTGGAATATGCAGAATACTAAATAGTTTAAATTAAGAATGAATAAACTCAGTCAGGCTAGCAGAATGTTACTGCTGTTATTTTCACCTGCAGAGAATAATGGATGTGAGGCTTTCATATCATCTCTGTAATCCTTCCACTATGATAGATATGAGCCCTTCCTAAATGCTAATTTAACATTTTACTTCCTACATTTTGATGGCACTAGTGAGTGAACTATTACTATCATTCTACCATTGATTCTTTGGGTAAAATGAAAATTCATGACTAGAATTGAATATGTTATTTTAAAGATTTCTCTTCGAAGTCACTTTTTTTCCCTCAATTATTAAAATACTTCATTATCTAAGAAGTGAATCCATATTATTAAGTTGGTGGGATTGATTAAAAAATTTAAGATTTGGGGCTGGAGCAATAGCACAGCGGGTAGGGCGCTTGCCTTGCACGCGGCCGACCCAGGCGGACCCAGGTTCAATTCCCAGCATCCCATATGGTCCCCTGAGCACCACCAGGAGTAATTCCTGAGTGCAGAGCCAGGAGTAACCCCTGTGAATCACCAGGTGTGACCCAAAAACCAAAAAAAAAAAAATTTAAGATTTGATAAAAAGATTTCAAGTCTACAGATGACTCTCAAGGTAGATCTTAAGATTCATTGACGACTGGGCTGGAGTGATAGTACAGGGGTAGGGCATTTGCCTTGCACACGGCCGACCTGGATTCGATTCCCAGCATCCCATATGGTCCCTTGAGCATTGCCAGGAGTAACTCCTGAGTGCAAAGCCAGGAGTAACCCCTGTGCATCGCCAGTTGTGACCCAAAGAGAAAAAAAATTCATTGATGACATTTATTGTCAAGCCAAACGTGACAGAATCTTAGTTTAAAAATTTCAAAATATCTAAAGACTGTGGCTCTGACCAATTACACAGAATTTATCCAGTCACAAGGACAGAAGTAATTACTTGGAAATTCGGTTGTATTATTTAACCCCACTGGATCAGGTTTAGAGTACATCACATGTCAATTTATTTAATGACCCACAAAATTTTAAGCAGTAAGTACTCTTAACTGAGCTTACAAAAACTTGTTTCCCCAATTTTGCCAAATAGATTGTTTTTTCATGAATTGGCAAATTTACAGTTGAAGGTAAAGCAAATCAAATTATCAGACATTTAAATTCAACAGCTCCTGCCTGAGTTTGAGGTGGGTATTTCATAAGGAGTCCTGGCCAGGCATAAGCTTGCATTCTAATACGTCATCTACTTTCTTTCAACATATAAATCATGGATTCGAGGGTGCCAGAGAAATAATATGTGCAAGTGTGATGCTAGTCTTACATGCAGCCTCCCTAGATTCAATCTCTGGCACCACCTATGGTTCCCTGTGAACCCTGCTAGGAGTGACCCCAAACACAGAGCCAAGAGTCAGCCCTAAGCACAGCCTGATGCTAAACCCCCACCCCCCAAAAATTATTTTTTTTTAAATTAGTTCAGGATCATATTATATTATTTTGTCTCCATGAACCATTTAATGTGTTGTAACCCCAAACAAGATAAATGGTGCCCAAGAACTGAATGTTTTAAGGCACGAGGTATTTTTTTGTACCACGGTGGATAAAGGGTTTAGCTACCCTTTCTGTTCTGTTCTGCTCTTGTGCTTGATGGGAACCCCTGTCACAGAAACCTACATAAGGTAGCATACAAGCTGGTTACCTAGTATTCGGCCAGAGAGAAAAGAGAACCAAGTCACTCCCAAAGATCTGAGAGAGAGGATGGCACCATAGCAAACAGAGCCCTGTTCACGGCCAAAGTTCACGTTGAATTTGGGGACAGCGTAAGATTATTAGGGGGAAAACCCATGGAACAACCCAAACTTCATTGAGCTTTGAAGCCTTCACTATTGAGCCAAACATGAGGGACTGCTGTGTGTCATATGGTTTTAAAAGTTTACTGTTGGGGGCTGGAGTGATAGCACAGCGGGTAGGGCGTTTGCCTTGCACGCGGCCGACCCGGGTTCAAATCCCAGCATCCCATATGGTCCCCTGAGCACGGCCAGGGGTAATTCCTGAGTGCAAAGCCAGGAGTAACCCCTGTGCATCGCCAGGTGTGACCCAAAAAGCAAAAATAAAAAAAATAAAAAAAATAAAAAATAAAAATAAATAAAAGTTTACTGTAGTCGGGCTGCAGCTATAGCACAGCGGGTAGGGCATTTGCCTTGCATGCAGCCAACCCGAGTTTTATTCCCAGCATCCCATATGGTCCCCCAAGCTTGCCAGGAGTAATTCCTGCGTGCAGAGCCAAGAGTAACCCCTGTGCATCGCTAGGTGTGACCCAAAAAGGAAAAGAAAAGTTTATTGTAGTCAAGGCAATGTATTTACAGTAGTGTTGGTGTTTTTTGGTCTTGGTGTGCAATTACCTTACCTGGTCAACACCAAAATGCCCAAGAGCCCTCACCCATGCCCCTAGGTCACCTCCACTTTCCCTACCCCCCCCACTCCAACCTGGTATTCTCAGTTTTCACTCAAGCACCCATGCTTTGAGAGTGGGAGCAGTATCTGGTCTTGTCAGCTTTGCTCTTCCCACAGAACCCCGGAAGTTTGAATCAAATCAGATCTCTGCAGAGTAAGTTGGCAGAACGCAGTCCTGCCGTTCCTATAACTGTCACAACAATATCCAGTCATTAGACAAAAACAGTTCACTTATTCAGGAGTTCATCGTTTGGGGTTCTTTGCCAAAGGAAATTGCTCTTACACATCTGAAAATAGAAAACTGTAGCACAGGTGTATGAAAACGGCCCCAGGCGATGCCTGCCTAGAGCCCCAGAGATATGGATGGTCTGGTTTACCAGTAAAGAATTGCACGCCTGTCAGAAAGGCAAACTGTGGCAGACAGGTGAAGGATTTCCACTGAACAAAGATGGTGATAATAATAATAAAGGACCAGAGTGACAGTACAGCACGTAGGGCATTTGCCTTGCACATAGCCAACGCAGGTTTAATTCCCAGCACCCCTATGGTCCTCCAAGCCCACCGGGAGTGACCCCTGAGTGGAGAGTAAAGAGAGAGTAATCTATAAACACTACTGAAGTGCCCCCAAATTAATTAATTAATTAAAAATGAAAATAATAAAGATAATAAAAATAATAGACTCACAACTCCAATACCACTGGATTAAGGTTCCTTATGTACCTGATCTTACCTGATCATCAAAACAACTGGTGTAATTAAATATCTTTATTCCTCATTTTATTGAAGCCCCAAAGTTTAATTAACTTGCTCAAGGTGACTTAGAGGATCTGAGGCAGACAGGATTTGAACCCAAATTGATCTCCTTTTCCCTTAATAAGCACTGTTATGCATGCTTCCATCTGAAAATGCCACTTAGCAGAAGAGACTCATGACAAATTTATACCCTGTAGAGATGAGACTGATATGTTATAATATTGAAAGTATTACAGAGCCCTCTAATTAGTCATAGTCTAGATATTTGCTTCAACAAGTCCTTAGAAGTCAGCATGTCCTCTCAATTGAACCCAGATAATTAGAAGCATACGGGATCCAGTGAATTGCCTAGCAATTACATAACTTTTGGACAAAGATATCATTACAGTAGTGATTTCTGCCAAGGCAACAGACTCCATCAGCGTCGCCTATATTTAAAATTTCAAACTAATGAATTCAGATAACAAACTTCAAGTTGTTTGCTAGTACAGTTTCCAAAGAGTGGTGTCAGAAAGAAGAGACCAGATTAGCGAATGACTGATACCATCCTATTACAGAATTCTATCACTGTCGTGCTGTCGTAGCACTGTCATCCCGTTGTTCATCTATTTGCTCGAGCGGGCACCAGTAACATCTCCATTGTGAGACTTGTTGTTACTGTTTTTGGCATATCGAATACGCCATGGGGAGCTTGCCAGGCTCTGCCATGTGGGCGGGATACTCTCGGTAGCTTGCCGGGCTCTCCAAGAGGGACAGAGGAATCGAACCGGGGTCGGCCACATGCAAGGCAAATGCCCTACCTGCTGTGCTATCACTCCAGTCCTTAGTTAACTCAATAGAATTTTTATAGAGTCCTATTGGAGTGACTCTATAAGAATTCATCTACAAATGAATTCTGTTTTGACCTTGGGAGTTAAGCAGTGATCAGGACACCCAGGGGACCTACCTACAATTCCCAGTCGACAGGCTGTGGTTGAGGGCCCAAGGCCATGGTGCTACTCGGGCCCTGTGGAACTGGGAACTCCAGGACCACCAGACTGCACATGGAAATACTTGGGATACTGGTTTGATGTCAGTGTCGAATACTAACTTCCATGTTATCCCTCTGGCCCCTGGAAATAAATGAACTTTTAGTGGTGCTTTCACCTAATTCATCCCTTCTCAACCCACTTGAGGAGAAAAAGACTAAGCTCCCAAAATTTAAAGATATTTAAAACGAACAAACAAAAAAAAAAAACACCTCTCTAAGGCTGGAGAATAACACAGCTACGGCACGTGTCTAAATCAACTTGCACCCGACCTGAGTTTGATTTCTAATATCACATGGTCCCCTGAGCATCACTGGGTACAGCTTCAGAGTCCCTAGTGCCAGCAGTGCTATACCCAGCTAAACAGCCTTGGGTCCTTGCTTTGAACTCTGGCCAAGTTGGCTGAGAATTGCTGGTGGGGTCCTCAGGACTCCTGAGTACTGTTTGGAAGTCCCCTCTCCCCAAAAGAAGACTCCTAGCCTCTTTCTCTGTTTGCTCTTAAGGTATAGCACCTGAATGGTTCCTTGAACCTTTATCCAATCACAGGGTACAAATTAAAGCTATATTATGAATCTGTCTCATCCTCAGAATACTGGATAGCAGGAACTTATATACTATATATATATAAATATGTGCATATACATTACAAATATATATGTATATACATATATATGTGTATCACTGTCATCCCATTGATTTGCTCAAGCAGGCACCAGTAACATTTCCATTCTGAGACTTGTTACTGTTTTTGGCATACTGAATATGCCACGGGTAGCTGCCGGGCTCTCTGAGAGGGGCGGAGGAATCAAACCTGTGTCGGCTGCGTGCAAGGCAAATGTCCTACCGCTATGCTATCTGTACTATATAAACATATATATGTACGTACTCCCTACTCCCTACCCATTTTCCATAAAATCATAGAGGGAAATATATATATGTATATATATATATATATATATATATATATATATCGGAGAGCCCAGCAAGAGATACCTCCCACAAGGCAGAGTCTGACAAGCTCCCCGTGGTGTATTTGATATGCCAAAAACAGTAACAACATCATGTCTCATTCCCCTGACCCTGAAAGAGCCTCCAATCTTTAGGAAAGACAAGAAAGAAGAGGCTGCTAAAATCTCAGGGCTGGGACAAATGGGGACATTACTAGTGCCCACTTGAGTAAATTGATGAACAATAGGATGACAGTGATGCAGTGATATACTAGGCATCAGAACTAAAGAATCATTTATTCTCCACAGTTTTTAATTAATTTAAGACACTGTGATTTATAAAGTTGTTCATTATACAAATCTGCCATAGTTTTATAAACACCAACATTCATCAGATGCAAGAGAGCCCATGTTTCCACTTACTTGGGCAGTTTCTATGAAAACACAAAAGTGACAGAAGAAACAAGTTCACATTCTTTCATAAAATGATGGGATTGTACATGGTGATTCAATAAAATTTATAAAAAAAAAAAAAAAGATGGGATTGTGGGCCAGAGAGCAAGCACAGTGGGTAAGGCTCTTGCTTTGCATATATGTAGTGAACAGGCATTCAATCACCTACGCTACATACACTTCCCCTGCCCCACCAGGAGTGACCCCTGAGCACAGAGCCAGGAGTAAGCCCTGAGCACTGTTGGGTGTAGCCTAAAAACAAAACAAACAAAAATGTAACTTGTCTAAAGTGCAGTCAAGGAAAAATATTGGAGTTATGGCAAATGTAAACATAATTACCAAAAAACTCTAAATGAATGTTTTAGAGTCTCGGTGTATATTGCTATACCTTCCTGCACATCACTTATAAAACACTAACCCCAGATGATAGGATAACCTTCAACCAAGCTTAAACCCTCCCTTTTACCCCTGCCTTTCAAACTTTAGAGAAAAAAAAAGGTACTTTTTCTGCTGTATGGAGCTGACTAATGCAATAAATATGTTTCTAGATGATTAGTATTAAGAATAGAAGAAAGACTAGATTGTGAAAAATCAGATTTATTTGCTCTTTATTTGGCACAAGCATTGGCAATGACAGATTTAAAAATACGAAAGAATCGTTTTCCAGGTTTGTTCAGTCTCATGACATTGGGTGATTCATGAACAGTAGGTTATAAAGGAAAGGAAACGCTCTTAGTTTATGAAGAAGCTACATACAATATGTCTATTTCTTGTCATGTGCTCTCTGTGGATGTAGGAATGAAACAAAGCAAACATATTTGTCTTCAACTTTACACAGCATGGGATTGATAGTTACTATGTAATGTTAAATTACATGTACCACATTTTCTTTATTTCTTACAACTGCTAGAGAAATATGATTTATTTCATATATCTAAAATTTTTTATAACATAACTTAATATGTCTTTTCCCAATCCTACTTCAAGTGATTATGTAATGGAAAGTAATTTGGAGAAGCTGTGAATTATGTGGCAGTAACAGAACAAGGAACAGAAATAATATTATTTCTTTTTTTTTTTTTTTTTTTAAATTTTTTATTAATTAATTTTTTTGCTTTTTGAGTCACACCCAGCAGTGCACAGGGGTTACTCCTGGCTCTGCACTCAGGAATTACTCCTGGCAGAGCTGGGGGATCATATGGGATGCTGGGGATCGAACCCGGGTTGGCCTTGTGCAAGGCAAACACCCTACCCGCTGTGCTATCGCTCCAGCCCCAGAAATAATATTATTTCTAGGCTGCACTTCAGACTAAGTTTGGAAAAGGATTGAAACAGATGATATATATGTATATTTTTATCTAACTGAATTTTTTAAAATAGCTATCAAACATATATCATTTTAGCTAGCTGCATCTTAGTCTCATAGAAATTACAGGTGCAAAATGGTTATTTGAAAAAAATGAAACATGAGATTTTTTTAAAATAAAAAATATTTTTACCTACTTCATTCATTTTGTTATATGTTGGGGGGAATCCTGGATTTATTCAGAGACATTTATTAAGGCACATGGGGCCTTATTATTTATGAAGAGAGAAAACCCATCTATTCCTTCTACTGCTTGTAACTGTTTCGACCTTGACTCTGAATGAATACTCGGGAAAAATTTTATTTTTTGTATACTGCCAGAAGGAGCTCCAGTGTATTTAGTTTTGTATAACATGTATATCTGGAGTGACTCTGGGTTCCTGAAGGTGTCCAGCTGAGCCATAAATGCATGTGACAACGACAGAGAACAGGAGCCCTCCCCTGTTGCTGAAGACCATCTTTTCTGACAACGGCTTCCCTCTCATCCACCCCGCCACATGGCAGTATCACTGTTTCACTGTGGGTGCCATAAGTCATCAACCTTTAAACCACAAAGCATATTAGTTCCACATGTGTACAATATCTCTCTCTCCCTCTTTCCCTCTCCCTCTCTCTCTCTTTCTCTCTCTCTCTCTCTCTCTCTCGCCCCCTCCCTCCCTCCTTCTCTCTCGCTCCCTCCCACCCTCCCTCTCTCTCCCTTTTCTCTCTCTCCCTCTCTCCTGCTCTCCCTCTATCCCTCTCTCTCTCTTTCTCTCTCTCTGTCTCTCTCTCTGTCTCTCCCTGCCTGTCTCCCTGCCTGTCTCCTTTCTTCGGGTTTTTAACTCTTGTTCAAAAGACCATATATGCTTTTTTGTTTTAGGGGTACAATGTTATTTTTCCACATCTACACCGAATTGCCAATAACCCCCCACTGGATCCCCTTGCCCTTTTCAATCCCACTTTATCCCCAAAATAATAAAATAACCAGTTCTGCTGTTGCAACCAAAGGGTTTGTTTACCTTGGAGCAAAATTCCTTTTCTTTAGCCTATACCTTCTTAAGACTTATACCAATATAAGTCTTTACAGCAATAAATAAAAAAAAATTGTCATACACTATGCATTTTAGAAATATAAAGACTAAATAAATATCAAGTAATACAGAGAATGAGAAGTAAAAATTCTCTTTTGCTATACTCCCCCACATAGCCAATGCACAGCCATAGATTTAGAGTTGATGCATCAGGAAGTCACAACTACAGTTATAAATGTGCTTGTGTGTGTGTGTTTGTGTATGCGTGCATGTGTGTGCATTTGTGTGGTGTGTGTCTGTATGTGTACACCCACACCAGTGGCCTTTCTGACCTGTGAGGTCTGTGCAGCTTTAAGAACTACTTCAAGGATGGTCTCACGCTAGACTTAATATGAGACTGAGTCCCTGTTCCCATATTAAATCTAAAACTGCATCTTGTGGCAGAAATAGCACACAACCCGATGTTTCTCTCACTTAATAAAACTTATTTTTTTAAAAAAAAACCTTATTTTATTTAATTTTTTTTAAGAAAACTTATTTTAGGGGGCTGGAGCAATAGCACAGCGGGTAGGGCGTTTGCCTTGCATGCAGACGACCTGGGTTTGATTCCCAGCATCCCATCTGGTCCCCCAAGCACCGCCAGGAGTAATTTCTGAGTACATGAGCCAGGCAGGACTCACCCCTGTGCAACACCGGGTGTGACCCAAAAAGTAAAATAAATAAATAAATAAAAATTTTTTAAAAATTGAAAAATAAATTTAAAAATAATAAAACACCTCCTCTTAAAAAAAAAGAAAAGAAAACTTATTTTAGCATAAGTGAATCCCCCAAAAATTGCTTCTATTCTTCACTTTTCGATTCATTATTTTGAAATAATGTAAGTAGTGTGAATTGAAGGAGCTTTGCGTGTGCCTGCAGGGATGATAATCAGAAAGCTGATTACCAATACTACTTGATGAGAACGAGCAGGCAGAGTGCACAGCCACCTACAGTTACCCACTCCTGCTTTTAATAGCTTCTACTATTTCACGCTACATATGAAGCTGAGAGGGAAAGCCATTAGAGGTCTGACAGAATCAGCAAACTGTCCGAGGCTCAACAGCTCCAATGTTCACTCCCTTTTGAGGTCTCACGAAATCAAGGCTTTAAAGAATTCACAAATCACATAAATGGAACGTGTTTCTTTTATTTTTCCCAGAGAGGCAAAAAGTCTGAAAAAAAAATGGTATGTCAAAGTGTGTGATTGTTTACATTTAAAGGAATATTTAAAAAAATGAAATAAAAGAAGTCTTGTTTAACCTCAGAAATGTCAAGTTCGGTGCAATAGTACAGAGGTAGGAAGCTTGCCTTGCATGCGGCTGACCCACATTCAATCTCTGGCATCCCCTATGCACCCCCCGCCCCCGCTCCCCACACAGAGCATCACCATTAGTGATTTTTGGGTGCAGAACCAGGAGTAAGCCCTGAGCATTGCTGGGTGTGGTCCAAAAACAAAAAGGGAAATTTTACCAGGACATAAAGAGGATCAAAATTGTTGTCAATCACCAGAGACAGACATTGCAGTGATGTTTTTGATTGCGGAATATAAAATAGCATAATAGGAGACTGACATCCCAGGACAGTAGACACAAGGGCCAGGAATATTGCTCCATAGTTGGAAGCCTGCCTCATAAACTGGGGAAGAAGAAAGCTGGGACAGAGAAGGGATCACTAATGATGGTTGGAGGGATCGTTCAGGATGGAGATGTGGGCTGAAAGTAGATAAAGGACCAAACATGATAGCCTCTCAATATCTATATTGAAAACTATAATGCCCAAAGATAGAGACAGTATGAGGAAAATTGTCTGTCACAGAGGGAGGGGGGCTGGAAAAGGGGGGTGTATAGTGGGGACATTGGTGGTGGAGAATGTGCACTGGTGAAGGGATAAGTGTTCAATTAGTGTATGACTGAAACGCAAACATGAAAGCTTTGTAACTGTATCTCACGGTGATGCAATTAAAATAATAATTAGAATAGCGGTCAACAAAAGGAGAAGAACAATTATCAAATGACTAAGGCTAAACATAAGAAGTTATCATTTGTGGGCCAGAGCAATAGTACAGTGGGCAGGGCATTTGCCTTGCATGTGGCCGACCCAAGTTCAATCCCCATCACCCCTTATGGTCCCCTGAGCCCCATCAGGAGAAGTCCCTGAGCACAGCTAGGCGTGGCCCCCAAATCCAATTTTTTTAATCCATAAGTTGTGGGGATTTGTTTTGTTTAGTTTAGGAAGGGCAGAGTTTGGACCATAGTGGCCATATTCGGGGCTACTCTCAGTTCTATAACCCCAGGACTCTCGCTCTCTGGCCCAAAGCTAAACATAACTGAAATAATACATTTAAATTCCCCCAAAATATCAAAATCTATACAAAAAAATTATCTAGGAGTTTGCATTTCTAACAGGAATCTCAAAGAAAGGGACTGAACTGTTATTCAGGGCTGCTTTGGGCCAGTCAGGAGAGTGTCCTGAAAGCAATGTCATGGGGAGAGGGGTTCCACGAAACCAGGATCTGAAAGGATGACACAAGTCTAAAGAGCAAGCATGTGTGTGTGCTTCTAGAACATTCACCATTATGTGGCTGCTACCTGGTATTCACATCATCAATTTCTGTAGATCTCGTTAGTCTCCGTGCGGCTCCTCTGCATTGTTTGATGAGCACGAAAAAAAGAGCTTTGGGGCCTTTGCCTTGCATGTGGCCAACCCGGGTTCAATTCGTCCGTCCCTCTC
The DNA here is from genome assembly GCF_027595985.1 of Sorex araneus. NCBI lineage: Eukaryota > Metazoa > Chordata > Mammalia > Eulipotyphla > Soricidae > Sorex > Sorex araneus. Next base: position 6,380,595 of record NC_073306.1, on the reverse strand, counting down.
GGAGAGCCCGGCAAGCTACCAAGAGTATCCCGCCCACATGGCAGAGCCTGGCAAGCTACCCGTGGTGTATTCAACATGCTAAAAACAGTGACAACAAGTCTCACAATGGAGATGTTACTGGTGCCCGCTCAAGCAAATTGATGAACAATGGGATGACAGTGCAAAAAAACAAACGCAACAAAATAATTTCTATTTTAATGTTGGGTTTGTGAGGGGTTACTTTTGGTTTTGAAGCCACACCCATCAATGCTCAGGGGTTATTCCTGGCTCTGCACTCAGGAATTACTCCTGCCAGTGCCCGGGGGACCATAAGGGACGCCAGGGATTGAACCCAGGTCAACTGCGCCCCAGGCAAGTGTCCTACTCGCTGTACTATTGCTCTGGCCCGATTTCTACTTTAATGTTTTGTAAAAATTAGTGATAGTTTGGAATTCCTTGAAATGTCTATCTGTGCATAAAAGTTTTGTGAAAGTTTAAAAGGAGTCTAGTCACCTGTAGACTCTGTGTTTGTATTTGTCTTTGGGGGCTCAAGATTTTCTAAAGCAGTTGTCCTTTCTGTTCAAGCAGTGTTCATTTAATTGTTTTGTTACCTAGAATTAAGTCAGAAAGTTCAGACAGCTGCCAGGCTGCTTGCTCTCTCCCTCTCTTCCTCTCTCTTTCTTTCTCCTGTATCTCTCTCTCTCTCCCTCTCACATACACACATACACATACATGCACACACATGCACATACACATGCATACACACACATATACACACACACCCCTACCTCTACCATCAGTACCCTTACTGTCTTATTTCTAAAGTAATAACTCTCTTCTCTTGATTCACATTAATTCTTTCATTGTTCAGGTTGCAAACTGTTTAAAATCTAAAACTTGACGCTAAGTAATTAACCTTAAAACATGTTGCCAACACACTTTCAATTTCCAGAGGAAAACTAATTCCTTATACCCTTACCAATTACATATATTGGCAAAGTTTGCTTTTAAGAGATACAGCATTGCTTTTTATCTACCTTGACCAATTCATGGAGAAAAGAATAATTTTGATACATTTTTAATAAAAAAAATATTCATCTTTTGACATCTTTATGAGTCCATTTTTCCTCAATAAACACTCAGTTGAACTTTCATAGACCTGGCAAAGCCAAAAATACCAGCTCTGTAATATCTAACTCATGTGTTCTGACTCATAATTGTTGATGATTTTCATATGAAGGATGCCTTCCTAGAAATCATTTTCTTACCATCAGCCAAAGGCACGGCTTTTCCGAATTGTTCAAATATATCTCCTATGTTAAAGTCGCTATTCCCTTAAGACAAATTCTATTTTTGTGTCAATTTTTACAATAGCTGAGATTGTCACAACCACTCACCTTCATCATTAAACTGCCGTAGAAAGTTCCTTCCTCCTCTAAAGTTAGAATGCGAAGTGTGAACCACATACACCAACTTTATAAATCCTTTGGGGGTTTTGACTGGAGAAGTCAGGGCTGAGTAACCAGCAAGGCAATGTCAGGTGCAAACTCTGGAAAAACTTCTATACTGGCCCTATTCTCAGAATTACTTGTGAAAAGGAAAACTTCTTATTTAACTGTAGACACTTTGAGACTAACCCTTCAAAACTTGCAAAAAAAAAAGTGGTTATTTAAAATGGGGAGGAAATATGACATGCACATACTTATAGCCTCCAGCCAGCCCCCTCTTGGTCTTAGAGACCAGTGTGGTTTCTCTGGATGTATGAACCTGGATTTTGGTTTCTGGGGAGAGCAAAGACTGATATTCTGGGGCCGGAGTGGTAGCACAGTGGGGAGGGCGTTTGCCTTGCATGCGGCCCACCCGGGTTCAATCCCCGGCATCTCCTATGGCTCCCCAAGCACCACCAGGAGTGATTTCGGAGCGCAGAGCCAAGAGTAGCCGCTGAGCATCTCTGAGTGTGACCCAAAAACCAAAAAAAAAAAAAAAAATTTAATTAAAAAAAAAAGACTGATATTCTCTGTGGTTATGTTTGCTTTCCTTTACATTTTTCAAAATGGGAGTAGCACGGGTTCACATCATTGTCTAAGTGTCAGGGCTGATTTTTTTTTACACCCCTTCAAGAGTAAGTTGGCACACATGCCTACCACCACGGGCCCATAGACCTCCCCCATGTCTGTTGGGCACCCCTTCCTACCCTTCAGGGACCCTCCCCATACTCCCTCTCTAGCAGCCTCTTTCTGTAGTCTGATTCAGTGCACTGGCTTTCAGACTGACCTTCTTAAGAAATGTCCACAGCACCTACCTTAGGGGTGAGATTCCTTGTAGAGAAGTGCCAAGGGAAAACCACTGAAGCCACCAAAAGAAATGACTTGAGAGCAGTTCATGAGGTGTGAGGAGACATGAGTTCATGAGGCGTGAGTTCATGAGTCGAGATGCCAGAAGCCACCATGGGTGCTGGACGTAGGCAGCCTGCCACGAGGGTTGATACTCCTGACTTGGAGTCACCAGAGGAAACGGTTGCTAACAGCGATAAACCATCAAAAAGCCCTCTGGAATCTGCCAGAGTGCCTGCCCCGGACACCACAGACTTTTCAGCCTGTGCCACACTCTCTCTCAAGTAAAGGACACAATCCTCTCCTTGGTCATTGTGAGGGAATTCAACGGCAAAATGACAGATGTTGGGTTTTCAATACGCCCCGATGGAGATCCAAGAATTTCTTGACAATAAATCTGAAGACTCAGAAACGCTCGACGTGTTTCTGATTAAAACACAAATGTAAAAAGAATTTGTGTTATTGCTCAACTTTCAGGCCTTCAGTAATTCTAATAATCTTTCTGTGCTGGTGCAAGGGATTGTGGACTCTGTTCTTAGTATTAGTAGGCAGTCATTCATTTAATATAGTTTTATGATCAGTACCCATTATTTACCCATTTATTTATTTTCTTTTTGGGTCACACCCAGCGATGCACATGGGGTTACTCCCAGCTCTGCACTCAGGAATTACTCCTGGCGGTGCTCAGGGGACCAAATGGGATGCTGGAAACCGAACGAGGGTTGCTGCATGCAAGGCAAACACCCTACCTGCTGTGTTATCATAGTTCCAGCCCCTATAACCAATTTTTTTATTTATTTATTTTTGCATTTTTGGATCACACCCGGCGATGCACAGGGGTTACTCCTGACTCATGTACTCAGGAATTACCCCTGGAGGTGCTTAGGGGACCATATGGGATGCTGGGAATCAAACCCAGATAGGCCGCATGCAAGGCAAACGCCCTACCAGCAATGCTATCACTCCAGCCCCTATAACCATTTTTTTAAATGAGGAAAACTACCTAAGAGTTAAGTAATCTTCCCAAGGTTACCAATTATCAAATGGTGGACACAGATTAATTTTATTTTTTTTATTTTATAAAGTAGTTCACAATGCTATCGCGGTAGTACAGCAGGTAGGGCGTTTGCCTTGCATGTGACCAACCCGGGTTCAATTCTCCATCCCTCTCGGAGTGCCCGGCAAGCTACTGAGAGTATCTCGCCCGCACTGCAGAGCCTGGCAAGCTCCCCGTGGCGTATTCAATATGCCAAAAACAGTAACAACAAGTCTCGCAATGGAGAAGCTACTGGTGCCGCTCGAGCAAATCAATGAACAACAGGAAGACAGTGTTACAGTGCTACAGTTCACAATATTTGATTACACTTAATATTCAAACACCAATCCCACCACTGTTACACCTTCCACCACCATATTTTGCATGTTTAGAGCTGTGTTCTTAGCCTCTTCTCATACTATGTGGTAGATAGGAAAAGTGACACCCACCCCAAAGATAGTCACATTCGAATTCCAGAAATTTCTGAATATGTTACATTGCACCACAAGAAAAGAATGGAAAAGAAAAGAAAAACTGCAGAAGACAGGATTGCAGGCCTTGAGATGAAGAGGAATCCAATCACATGAGTTCTAGTAAATGGTATTTTCACTGGTTATGTTCAAAGGGAGTTCTAAATATAGAGCTATGGTCAGAGAGAGGCACAAACGTCTTTGACCTTGGAGATCATAGTAAAGGAATGTGGGCATTTCCTAGAAAATAGAACAATCAAAGAAACAGATCTTCCCCCAGAGATTGCTTAAAATAATTCAGCCCTGCCAATACCTTTGTTTCAGCCCAAAGAGGTCTGTGCAGGATTACTGGTTAAACAAACCAGATGATAAAAATTTGTGATATTTTAAGACACCCATTTTTCAGTAAGTTGATAAAGCAGCAACAAGAAAAGATGAGTACACGGTGTGTGATTGCGATCAGAGGTAGCACTGCACTGTCGTCCCTGCTCTTCATCGATTTGCTCGAGCGGGCACCAGTAACGTCTCCAATTGGAGACTTGTTGTTACTGTTTGGGGCATATCAAATACGCCACGGGGAGCTTGCCAGGCTCTGCTGTGCAGACGGGCTACTCTCGGTAGCTTGCCGGGCTCTTTGTGGGGGACAGAGGAATCGAACCCAGGTCGGCCACATACAAGGCAAACACCCTACCTGCTGTGCTATCAAAGTATTATCCTTCCGTGGGGAATGCTTTGGCTCTTAACTAATGTCATTAGGGTGTTAGGAATGTGTTATGTGATAGGTGCTTCCACCTTTAACGTTCTGCCGTAAGTTACAAAAAATGGATATACGTTATATGTTGGCAGTATGGACTGATAAAATTGATCAGATCCTTGATACCTATAATTTGCTTCCTGTTGGGAAGTTAGGAAAATACTTCTCACGAAGTAGTAGGAAAAGACTGCCCTCATTTTCAGAATCCAAATAGCCCGACGGCTCTCCATCAAACGCTGTCGTCCGTGCACTCTTTGAAGTCTCAAAATAAAATGATTTTGTTCAAAGGGTGACACATGGCTACAAGGAGCTTTTTCAAAAACAGTGTCAAAATTTTCATATTTCTCATCAGTATTCATCGTCGCGGAGACCACAAATTGGGTTGAGAATGATTTGGTCTCTTTCATATGGCAGTGTTTATCTACATACATACAGTGAAAAATAGGGCACTGCTCTAGCAGGCAATCTTTGGGGAAATATTCCACCTCTATAAATAATGAATACCACTGACTCTAATCAAATGGAACACGCGCAGAGATACATTTTGACAAGTGTGGTAGTATGCTGGTGGAACCGGAGATAGAAAAAAGGAAGCTGCCAGTGGGAAATTCTTAGCTGATGAAGTTTATTGATTGACAAGAAATAGTTAAGCTTTCGGAGGCAGCAGTAAACGCTTTAGAAGACTCAGGCCACATTAACAGTGAGCTTCAACGCGCGTCTTCAGAGCAGCAGCCGAATCCTGCAGAGCTATGTGATGGGTGAAATTAAACCTGCCACAGACACTCCATTTGGATTCTTTCAGGAGGGAGGCAGGTTCCTCCCAGCATTGCAGATGGGCTGGTCGTAATTCAGCTCCTCTGGTCTGGATTCATATCAACGTTATTAAAACTGTTCCTGTACAATGACTTGAGGAAAAGCAATCAAAATTAACCAGGTAGACGGAGTCTGACTGTGGGATAAATAATGGCTAAGGCCACTCTACCACCAGGACCCCAAGGACAGGACACCAGGACAGGAGACCAGGACACCAGGACACTACAGGAGCATATTTTGGGTCATTGTGAGACCCTAGGAGTAAAGGGCAGGGCGAGTAAGGGGATATGTGTTGTGTATTCAAAAAATAAATACAAGGGGCTGGAGAGATAGCACAACGGGTAGGCGTTTGCCTTGCACGCGGCCAACCCAGGTTCGAATGCCAGCATCCCATATGGTCCCCTGAGCACCGCCAGGGGTAATTCCTGAGTGCATGAGCCAGGAGTGACCCCTGTGCATCGCCGAGTGTGACCCAAAAAGAATAAATAAATAAATAAATTAATTAATTAATTAATTAAATACGAAAGCCGCGGCGGCTCTCTCTCTCACCGCCTGTGTTGGGTGGTCTCATGCCGCTTCCCCCATCCCCGGGTGGCCAATGGTAATGGGCAGACAAAGCAGGGAACGTGGGCCAGGTATTAATTGCAGTTTGTTCCAATCTCATCTCATCCTCTTCCTCCTCCCTTCCCCAGTCCCCTTCATGCACCTCATGGATCCTGTTCCTTCATACTTCTTGATTCTCCCTGATTCTCTTGATCCTTCCCCTACATTCTACTTCATTCTTCTTTCCCTGATTCTCCCCTCACCCATTCTTACAGCCTTAGTTGTCTACCCAAAGCATGAGGGGTTGGGGTCACAATTACACATACGTGTGGTCATACAATCAACAGAGGTAAAATCTTTCCCCCAGGAGAAGCTTCTTCTAGGACAAACTCTCATTCAGCAGCACGACCCACCCAAGAGTGAAACTCTATCTACGGGTGTGTTTCTCCTTTCCTCAGTCCAACAAACATATAAACATTTATAATATTAATCATTTTGTATGGACACAGTAAATGATACATTAGGCTTGTAGGGTGGCTTTCCTGGGGTCATCTCACTATCAATCTCAGACTACAGTGCTCAGGCCACATTAGTCTTTCCTAACCCTAGCAGGATCCTAATTCAGTTGTTACTTTTTGGATCATGACAGAATTTGTCCATGACCATGCTCTTAACTTATAGTTAAGTATTGTGGCGCTTTGGCCTGGCCTATTTCGATGCCAGGATAGATCACAGCTTGCCCTGGGTCCATCCAGTCCCTCGTCGGGACCTTGCTTTTGGGGTGCTAGGAAGTAAGGGCAGCTGAAGCTTAAATCAAGAAAACAAATTCCCAGGAGTGAATATTATTCAGAGTCAATTAACTCCCAGTTACAAAAGTGTAGCATTAAGTGTCTTCCTGTGTCTATACAAAAAGGACATTGCTTTAAAGTAAACTATGCGAAAGGACATAAGGGGAGGAAAAAAGTGATATTTCACTTATGAATGCAAGTCCAGTATTCTTAGAAGGATCTGACCTTACAAGTTAACAAGTGTCTGATTAGGGGTAAAAGGTGATAAACTGGTGGGGAAGCAAAGCACAAAAGAGGTTACAGATAAGCAAAGGAATGGGAGTGACTCAGGAGCACTGTGATGGGTGTAACCCTATAAACCTAAGTACCCTGTGGCAAGGGAGAAAAGACAAACCGATGTTATCCTACAATGTGTAGTGCCCTGAATTTGTGGGGAAGGGAAGGCTTCAGGTTTCTATGGAAAGGTCTGTAGGGACCTTTGTTTGCCACTATCAGTGCTCGTAGAGTAGTTATTGCATTGCGGTTGGCTTGTTTTCTTTGCTTTTGCATCGGGAATGAACCCAGCTGAGCCACGTACCAGACGTGTACTCTGCCCGCTGTACTATTTTTCCAGCCCCTCCATGTATTTTCTTTAAATGTCTGTTTCAAGCAATCAGGTTCTTTTGTCCTTTTTGATTACCCTATTCAAAGTCAAGTACAATTGAATTTGCCACCGTGATTAGCTGTCTAAATATTACTCCTAAGAGTGGTACCAATCATCTGATATTTTTTTCAAATATTGTTTTCTGGTTGTTTTCAGTAGCCTGTTTTCATTGTGAAAAATTAGGTGGCACAAGAAGCAAAAAGGAAAAACATAGGTATTTTATCTCTTGCCCTAGTCCAAGAGATAAATCCTTGGACTAGCAGATATACATATATATAAACCATATGTATAAGATATATATCTAGATAAATAAATTTAAAATAAAAATATATTTACATATTATATAAATACATTTTGTATTTATATAAAAACACATGTAATTATATATATAAAACCACTAGTCCAAAGATTTATCTATTATCCTTAAGCATGATACAGATTTATCTATTTCCTTAAGGACATATATCTCCTTCCATCTATCTTCACACACATATATGCATAGAAATATATTCCAGCAAAACTTCACATCAAACATGCATTTGTCACTAAACACAGGTGTAGTTCTCTATCTGCTGCCTAGGACTTCATCTTTTTTGCATTCACCATCGCTTCTTTGGGGATGGATTGTGGGGTCCCCCCTGCGGGCATCATCCTGTCCCGCAGGGAGGACCCTTCGTGGGGCTAAGGAGGGGACGCAACCAAACGAAGAGACGCAGAGCCAGAAGGAGGAGGAGAGAGAGAGTTTATTCACAGCAGTTACAATACTTATACCTCTTGGTGGGAGGGGGTGGTATGCATGCTTGGACCCCCACAGGAACAATAGTAAAATGTTGATCAGGCATGGCCGTTGGCTAGTGAGACAAGTGGTGAAATGATAAGATCACAGGAATCCCAAGCAGCCTCCGCTTGACTAGACGATAAGAGCCAAGCTCTGTAAGATGGCTCCCTACAATGGATGAGGCAGCCATACCCAGCAGTATCTGGGACCTATCCCAGACTCGGTGCTTGGGTGTCGTTCCTGGTGCTACTCTGCAGTGCCAGGGATGAACCCTGGTCCTCCTGTGTGTGAACCATGCACTCCAGTCCAGACCAGCCCATGCCTCTGGTCCAACCACAGTTTCTTTAATTGATCCCTGTTACTAGGCAATTTTAAATAATTTGTATTTTTTCATTATTACAAAAGTACTATGTTGAGCATATCAGGAAATGTATATCAACAGTCAGTATCCACACTGGAGAATCTGATCAACCCACCAAGTGGGCTGGAAATTATTTACTATAGAGAGAGACCTCTAAGAGTTGCATTATGGTTGAAACTTTTTTGTCTTGTTACTATTCCCCCAAAGATTGCAGAACAGCAACTATTTTGCATTGTATTTATGGTCTTCAAGGAACTATAACCTAGAGACAAAATCCTGAGATGGTTTGGAAATACACGAGGAAGAGGCAGACAGGACACATATAGTTGACACGTGATTTTACAGAAAGGGCGTGAGCAACTGTAGTGTTTGGTATCCACTGGAAGCATGATGGCTGGGGAGAACCCCAGAACCAAACCCCTGCAGATAAGAAGGGAAAACTGCACTGTCCAGTTATGTCCTTAAAATAAGCTGTGAAAATTGAATTACAGTAGTAAAAGGTAAGCAGTTTTCTGTGTATTTGAATGCCACTCTATAACTTCATGTTTAGATGAGAAAGAAAACATGGAAATGAGAAAGATAAAAATCACTCAAAAGCCTTTCATTAAAAAGTTCATAAACACCAGAAGTACAAAACACCACTGCACTGTAGCACTGTCCTCCCCTTGTTCATCGATTTGCTCGAGCGGGCACCAGTAATGTCTCCATTGTGAGACTTGCTGTTACCGTTTTCGGCATATCGAATACGCCACGGGGAGCTTGCCAGGCTCTGCCATGCTAGCGGGATATTCTCGTAGCTTGCTGGGCTCTCTGAGAGGGATGGAGGAATCAAACCCGGGTAGGCTGCATGCAAGGCAAATGCCCTACCCACTATCCTATCACTCCAGTCCACAAAACACCCTATAGTCAAAAATTTTTTTGAGTCTTCCGGGCATCACTGGGTGAACCTTGGAGATCTTGGGCACCGCAGGGTCCAAGCTACAGCACATCCTCCACCTATGTTGGCCAAGTTTCTCCAAGACCTCACAGAGCACTGTTTGAGAGACACCCGCTCCCCCACAGAGGTCTACCTTGTTGGGTCCCATCATGTTCTTCGGTTTCGTCATCTCCCACACCCCTCCCAGCCCTCCATCACCATACCGGGCCAAAGAGAAAGAACACAGGCACCTTGTTTTCACGCACTTTTGCTTTTGGACTGCGGCTGCTTCTGTCTCCCATCTCTTTTTCCCAGTCGGTGTGGGAGCCCTTTCCTTGTCCTTTATGAGTCAGCTACTTTTCATCCTAAAGCGCAGGTGGGAGAGCCCAGGCTTCACAGGTCCAAGGCCCTGTGTCTGATCCTGGGCATTAGCCCTAAAGGGCCCTGAGCACCACTAAGTATAGCCAGGTTCAAGGTTTTCCATAACCTATTCTGCATAGGTGGTACTTGGGATTCTGTTTTGTAGTTGTCGGCTTCCTTCATTTATCCTCCACTGTGTTGTGAATTCATTGACACCAGAAACTTAAGTGCTACATATCTTCATGACACTAGCCGTCCAAGTCTAGACGTGGTAGACATTCAGTAAATATTTGCTTTACATAGGAGGTCAAAAATAATTTGACTCATGAATTAACATAAGGATTATGTGACCATGTGGCACCAACTTTAAGTGTTTACACGCATGTTGGGGTTGCTGAAGAGATAACTCAACCGGCTGGAGCGTGTGTGCTCTATGCCAGAAGATGCCAATTCCATCACTCCTGGTCTCCTGAGAACCACAAAGCACAACCCAGGGACAGAGCCAAAAACAGACTCCACGCATTACCACATGTGGCCCACACTTCCCGCCCCCCAAAAGCAAATAAATTAATTTTTAAGATAAAATAAATGTTGGGATTTTCTTATGGTTAATTTGTTTGTGTATATTTTACTTCAAAATTCTCAGTAACACCCAAAGTAATTCCCATTAAAATAAGGCAGAGTTTATATGTAATCCTAGTAAGGTTTTTTAAGGCACATCAAAGTTATAATCTATCAAATAGGAGACATTTTCCATGCAGAGTTACTTAAGATGCATTTGGATGTTGCACAAGAGGTGATTGAGTATCCTATTTCAAATAATTTAAGAAATTAAGGCTATGCCTCAAGATGAGATTATAAGTCATTTGTGCACAGGAAAAACAAAATGGACTTTTCTATGCAAGTAACGATGATGTTTTTCTTAAATTTGACTGGGAGAGTGGTGGTTTGGCTAAAGTACTATAATAACATGTCATACATGCATGTCCATGCTGCTTTGAATGTTTTTATTGTTTTCTGTATGAATGAAATTTTATTTTAGGTAGGCCTAGTTCTTGAGAATAGAATCCTAACCTCTGTTAATTCTGACTTATAGGGTATCTTTGTTACTAGGGTTCAGCCTGACGGACCAGCATCCAACCTGCTGCAGCCTGGTGATAAGATCCTCCAGGTAAGACCGTTTCTTTTCTAAAGAGCAGACGTCAGCACTGTCACAAATATGTAATCATGTTACTCAGTTGAATGACTCGAACGAAGTGATTAGAACAAATCCTCCTGACATTTCCTTTTGACCTTTATTGTTTGGGGACTGGGACATTAAAAATTAATTCGGCTTGATAAAACCCTAGATTCTCACCGCATCCCGTATCTGACACATGGTAGGTATTAGGTAGATTTTCTTTTCAAGGTAACATAAGAAGGAAGGATACATATGACGCAGGCTTAGTTATCAAGTACAAATAAGAGTAACTACATATTCAAATAGGATATCCAGTGACTGTAGATTAGAAGGAAATGATTAATATTGTATTTCTCGCCATAAGCTCATTCGTATTTGAATGCTCTAGAACACATAGTTCTATCTCTTTATTCCCCCTTCTCAGATATTTGAACAAAAGTTTATCTGTATATAAAATGACTTTTAAATGGATTGTCTGGTGGAAAGAAAAGAATGTCTTTAGCTTAAAGCTTCTGCATATCAGAATAGGTCAGGAGCTGGAAAGATAGTACAGCATATAGGGAGAGCTTGCCTTGCACACAGGAAGTAACTCCTGAGTGTAGAGCCAGGAGTAAGTCCTGAGCACTGCAGGGTGTGGCCCAAATACAAAAGTTAAAAAAAAAAAAGAAAGAAAGAAAGAAAGCAGAATAGCTCAGATCAGGGCTGGAGCAATAGCACAGCGGTTGGGCATTTGCCTTTCATGCGGCTGACCCGAGTTTGATTCCTCCGCCCCTCTCGGAGAGCCCGGCAAGCTACTAAGAGTATCGAGCCTACTCGTCAGAGCCTGGCAAGCTACCAGTGCGTATTGGATATGCCAAAAACAGTAACAATAAGTCTCTCAATGAGAGACGTTACTGGTGCCTGCTCGAACAAATCGATGAGCAACGGGATGACAGTGACAGTGACAGCTCAGATCAGTTAGCAACCAAGTGCTTGTTATTACCTCATTCTTTTATCTTTGTTCTTTTGTTCTCACTGAATTCACTTCTTGTTTCCAAAATCAGAGCAAGATTCTTAAGTATCAGCAATTTATTTATAATCCAGTGTATCACTGTATCACTCTCATCCCATTGTTAATTGATTTGCTCGAGCGGGTGCCAGTAACATTTTCATTTGTCCCTGTTGCATGCTAGTATAGCCCAATAGTGTCTGCTCGCTCCAGGAACATGAAGAGCACGTTGCTGTTACTGGGTTTTTTTTTTTTTTTTGGCATATTGAATATGTCACGGGCTTGCCAGGCTCTGCTGTGCGGGGGAATTAATTAATTAACTAATTAATTAATTAAATAGGTTGCATGGCCATGAATGTGGCCACGTACTCCAGGAAAAAATGTGTCACTTTCTTCTGGGAACTTTATTTTATAGTCTCTGGATCTAGGCTGTTGATGAAATTACATGGCACGGTGTGTGTGTGGGGGGGGGGGTTACTGCCAAGCTACTGGAAAACTGGGGATTTGGGTTGAAGAGGCCCCTCCCCATCTGAACAGGCTTGGAGATCTCAGCCACGGGTCCTGCATACCTGGGTACCTCTATCGGTTCCTTCATGGGTGAGGCTTGTTTGAGTGTGTGGAGAGTGGCCTTGAGCATGGCTGTGGCTGGGTTCTGGAAGTTTTCGGCTGCCGGGGCTCTGCTTGGCAGAGCCCAGAACTCAACTCATCCCCCTCCGAGGGACCCCTGTGATGACAGCCTGGTGCGAGGGCAGGAGAGTCTGCATCACTCTCTTCCGGGAGTTTTGTTTTATAGTCAATCCAGTGTATTGATTTATAATCCCCATAAATTAGTGCAACTAGATGGAACTTCTTGGTATTGTTGATAAATGCCTATTTAGAGCAATTCAAAAATGGTGCAACAAAATGTTCTAAGGAGTTCAAGACAGTGAAAGAAGAGGATGTGTGGAAAAGAATCTAGTCACATTTGCTGTGCAGACAGTTACGAGACTGCAGCGGCTTCATTCAACTCCGCTCTGAGGAGACGATCTCCTAGTTACTGAACCTCAGAAAGTTCTAGACAGTTAGATGTCTTGTATAGCATATATATATATATATATATGCTATATCCTGTATAGCATATATATATATATTATATATGTATATATACACACATATATAATACAAAAATAGCTTTAAAATCTTATTCGCAGAAAATGTTTTGAACTAGCAAAATCATGAATACTCAATTTCAACAGCCATTTGCCAGAAATAATTATTTCTAACATTTGCTGGCAATGGTCATTCTCTGACACTGAGTTACTTACTGTACTGTGTAGGTCTGTGACCATAGAAATAGCAATCACGGGCCCATGTCCTTTCTGCAGGCAAAAAAATAAGCAGTACTTGGTCTGGGAAATAAAAGCATTGAGATTAAACAAACAAAAAAAAAACATATGAAATCAGTTAAAATCTACATTTACCATTTTAGTGTGGGACATTATAATTTTGGATTGTCTAACTAGCTCTTTGATCCTAAACATGTTTATGGTACTCAGATTCATTATGTGTATAATGAACCGTGGTTTATATATTGTCAGATGTCTCTCCAGCTCAAAAAATGTAATTGTTCAGTTTATCCATTTCCAATAAGCCAAGAATAGACAATATAATTCCCAACACTTGCTAAATGTTGGTCCTTAGTGAAGGAAATTACCAACTTTGTTTTATCTGTGAAACTTGAAAGAAATCTTTTTAAATTAAACTGAAAAATATGTAGCAAATTAATCACAAATTTCAGAATTATCAGCATGGGGCTCTAGGTAGAGAAGCATTCCAGAGATCTGAGATCAATCTGGGAAAGTGTCTTTTTCCATGACTGAGATAGAAAAAAAATATTTCTTTCCAGATCTGGAGATATAGTACAGTGGGTAGGACATTTGCCTTGCACACGACTGACCCCGGTTCAATCCCTGGCATCCCATATGGTCCCCCAAGCACCGCCAGGAGTAATTCCTGAGTGCAGAGCCAGGAGTAACTCCTGAGCATCACTGGGTATGGCCCAAAAAGAAAAAAGAAATTCTTTCAGAAAATAGATATGTATTTATAGATATAGACATTAAAATGTTACTATACCTGTACCATATGTTAGTGTATATGCACAGTATATAATAAATATAGTTAGATATAGATATGCTACCTCTGGATATAAATAAAATGCTGAAGGGAAAACAGAATTAAATTAGTATTCAGCTGCAGGCTTGCAATATTTTCAGGCTGTGAAATTCTAGAAAGATTATATAAGGTGAGACCATGAGGATTTAGTATTTCCAGCCCCTCCGCAGTGATAGAGCAACAGTAAAGTTAGCAACAAAGTTAGCAAACATCGAAAGGTATTTCTAATGCAAGAAATGGGAACTTGAGGCTCTTGTGGTGAATAGCCAAAAATACTGCATTCGAGCTGCACCTGGGACTTCTCCCTCCACAAATGACTGCCAAAGGTAGGTCATTTTATTTTTGCTCTAGATCGCCTTTGTGTCTTGTACAATAAAATCAAAGTCGGTTTCAATACAAGAAAATAGCACTCAGACCTTAATCAAATAAATTATTGCACTTACCATTTCATTCATACTGCTCAGAAAGCATATGTGGCCAATTGTACTTTCTGAAAAAAATATGAGTGACTCAATCTAAACAGAAGCCCTCGCCAGGCTCAGTGGCTAAGTGAACAAATTAATTTTTTGTCTCTTCCTCATATTATTCTTTTAGTTTAAAGACCACTGGGTAAAATTGATTAATAACATTGAATTATCTGGTCATTTACAGAATGATTAGAACATGTTCTCACCAGGGTAAAAGGACTACAAGGCTTTATAACAACCTGGAAAATCACAGGGAAAGGGAGGAAAAAAAAACAGAAAACAATGATCTCCCTAAGGAATGCAGTACTTGGTGTGACCTAACCCAAGAGCAAAGAGCAAAAGATATAAAATAGCAAAAGAGAAATAATTTTGCCAAACCTCCAAACACAGAGGTGCTGGGTATGAAAGTTCCCTTTCTCTTTTGATAGCTCTTTATCCACATTTTTAAAAACTTTTTGATTGAGATTATTTGGTTTACAGTAATATTAATATTGGTTTTTCTCGTGCACATAATTCCAAAACTACTATCCACCACATTTTATCTACTATAGTTATGTGAGTGATTATGCTATTTGAACTTCCTGAATGCTTATGGGCTGATGTTATTTAATATGTGGTCCCATCATTTTTTCTGGCATTTTACTATTCTTTTTTCCAGAAAAGACACTATATTTATGAATCTAGTTGTATAGCTATCACTGTCACTGTCACACCGTTGTGAGATACTCTCAGTAGCTTGCTGGGCTCTCCAAGAGGGGCGGAGGAATTGACCTGGGTCGGCTGCATGCAAGACAAACACCCTCCCCACTGTGCTATCACTCCAGCCCTAGTTGTATAACTATACAGGGATTAAAGTGCTTACCTTGCATGCAGCCAATCTCGGTTCTATCCTTGGCACCACATGGCCTCCAGAGCTCACCGGGGCCCAGAACCGGGAGTATCCTCGAAGCACTGGCAGGTGTTCCCCAAACCCTCCCTCCCATGCACCCCCAAGGTGATTCCATTAAATCCATTAAATTTGATTCCATTAAATTTTTTCCATGCTTCACTTTTTTCCTGAAGTGTCAGCTTTGTTATACATCACGATTTCTTATTTCTAACGCCTTTCCCGGCTAACAACATTTTTAAAATTATTTTTACCTTCTACCATTTAAAATATATCTGACTAAAGGAAAATCATTGTAGTTCCTCTGTTGAAAAGTACCGGGTTAAAAAAAGAATATATAGAATATATTGCACTTGATAGCCAAAGTGGGTCACAATTAAAAGTGCCTAACACCACCCCGACCCACAAACAAGAACCCAATTTTGGCAGGAGAGGAGAGAGTCAATGGTTTATAGATAATTTTCTAATGGCATCCAAACTTTTCAGTCATCAAATTAAATTTTTTTTTCAAAATTTTTCTTCTTTTTTTTTTCCGAGAGGTGGAGGTGGAGTAGTTGTTCAGGCAGTGCTCCTGGCTCTGAGCTTAGGAATCCCTCCTGGCGGAGCTCAGGGAGGTACAAGAGTCATCATATGAGGAGTCAGAGATTGAATCTGGGTCTTCTGCCTGCCTACTGTACTATCTCTCCAGCCCCCAAAATGTTTTTTTCTAATTTAGGGTTCACAAATACAAGTACCCAAGTGAAGATGGTTTCATAGTCTCTTCAACCTTAACTTTGGAGTTTGGATTCCAAATAAAATATTAAGAAACTTTATAAAGAAACCTTTAATTAATTAAAAAATGATATAAATATTAAGTAAAATTGAAAATCAATAAAGACAGCCCATTAACCCTATTCTAATTTCCATGACTGGGCTAAAATGAAAATAATATTTATTAACCACTTATTCATTAAACAATATACATTAACCAATTTATATTAACCAGTGTACATGTCATTTATATCACACTATATCCCAGCAAAGTTATCTATGGTTGACAGTTAAATAGCTGACTGAGCTTCTTCCATCATGCAATAGCAATTCTTCTGGAGTAAAGGATACCAGTGGCATCATTTCATCACATTCATTTGTTTGGATAATATGCAGCCACCACCCAATTTCACTAAGTATTTTGAACACTAAGGCAGGGAATAGTTTTTGAGTTCCTGCAGTTATTCAAGATGTGCCTGGAACTGTATAAAGCATTAAATGAAAAGAGGAGGCAAAGGCAGGAAAGAGCTGGCACCCAAACATTCAACAAAATAAACTCCTAGTCTATCTTTTTCCAAGAACAGACTCCCTAAAACAAAAACAAGCTTAGCTACAAAGAGCTGCTGGGGGAGAAAAAAAAAACGGAAGTTGATTTTGTTGTTATTCTTTTCCTGGCAAAGCCAAAGGAATAAAGTACAGTTTATTGGGGGAAGTGTTGTTCGAGCCAAGGTAGGAAATTCATTTGTTAGAGACGTTTATTCAGCATGTTTGATCTGAAGAAAGCAGGCTTTTAAAAATCAGAGCAAAGAAGTCAGTCACTGTTTCACGATTACTATTTATTATCTGCTCCCTGTCGGAACTTCAAGACAAATAATTCCAAAAGTCTTTTGTGGAGTCAGTTTTAGCTTTTCATGTTGTTGGGTTGGTTTTTCTGCTTTGTTTTTGTATTTTTGAGCCTGAATGCATGAAATATTCAAGCAGCAAGGCAGGTGTGCTCTTCAAACAGAAGGGAGATTCTTTTCTGTGGTTTATTCTGTGGGGATTTTTTTAATAGCACAGTAAAAGCCATTCAGGCTTCAAGCTTTCTTACATTTCACAAATTTTCCACGCAAATCTCTGAGAACTTCAAGTCTGTCATTCAGAATTTTGATAGGAAACATTTTCACATGACTTGGCATAATCAATGTAATTTTGAACATACAGTGTATTCGGCCCTAATTGTATCCCAATATTTGATAAGCATAATCTATCAGATTAAAATTATGACAGGTGGGGGCTGGAGTGATAGCACAGCGGGTAGAGCATTTGCCTTGCACGCGGTCGACCCGGGTTCGAATCCCAGCATCCCGTATGGTCCCCCGAGCACCGCCAGGAGTAATTCCTGAGTGCATGAGCCAGGAGTGACCCCTGTGCATTGCCGGGTGTGACCCAAAAAGCAAAAAAAAATAAAAATAAAAATATGACAGGTAAATGAATTCCACGTCATTACATGAAACAATTATACTCACGTAAAAATTTCACTATGCCTCATAATGCCCAGTGGTCAGACAACAGGAAGATGTGCCCTGATAGCTCTAATGTGGTTCTTCTATTTTATTTTATTTTATTTTATTTTGGTTGACTTTGGTGTCCACACCCAGTGGTATTCAGGGTACACCAAGCTCCTTGCTGGTAGCTCCCAAAGGTGCTCAAGGAACTGTGTGATGTCGGGCGTCAAACCTTCAGAGCATGTGCTCCAACCCTTTCTGCTATTTCCCCAACTCTCAGTTGCTATATTTTTGCAGTTTCCCCTTAGTCTAGGAGATAAGGCATTCCAAGTCTCAGGTCTTAAGGCTTTAGTGCATTTCTAATACCAGCCTTTTAAATGTTTGTCCATTGTAGGTGAATTTAAATAAACTCAAAACCCCATATCCAAATATCTCATTCCATTTCTTTCCTAAATTCTTAAACCCTGAGCTGCTGCCTTATCAAATAATCCCAACAGCCTTGTAGCAAACCCATCTTGGACTAATTTTTAAATGTAGAGCTTTAAATAAGAAGATGACCACAGAATTCCTGAGATAATTGGAACATCTTCCGGAGAATTTCTGTAACGTAAACATCCGTAATTTATCCTCTTAACAAAGCATTTACCAGAAGGAAGTCGAAGATAAATCTAGGAAGGACCTTGAGGATAAAATTCACCAACAAAGTATGTCTTAGAGTAAATCAATGTGCCGTAATTGCAAAGCTCTACTTTAGTCAGAATTATAAATAATATTTCCATTAACCCTCCGTCTTTTCATGTCTAAATCATTAAAGGGGGAAATTAAAAAAACATTTCATGACAGATCTCAAGTGGAATTTAATAAGAAAGGATATCTTCTGGAAATAACAGAAAGATTATAGCACATTGTTCCTTTCTATGTTCAAATCAGCTAAAGTCAGAAGCCATTAATTACATGTTCTTGAAGCATAAACTTTTCAGAATATCTTTTCTTTCCTAAATTGCTTTCTTATTAATTTCATTTTAACTTAATAAGCCGTTCATTTGTTTCTCATTTTTCACTGAGCTACAACTGCCTCAAAATTGCACACATTTTATTAGAACTTATGAAAAATAGTGTTTGTATAATACATACATATAGCCAAATGTGGCAATGTATTAAATTTTCATTAACTGAGCAGTTATTCTTAAAATCATCTTTTCCATGTATGTTGTGCATATATCTACAATATTAATGTACAAATGTACATTATAAGCATTTCATTTTCAAAGCATTGTTGGATTTATGCTTTCCAATTAAAACTGCATAGTAGCAGCCTTAATTTTCTTAACTCTTTTCATTCACAAGTGCAAAACGACCACAATGCCTTGCTAATTGAAATACTGTGATTCTTTAGGTCTTTGTTTCAATTGCAAAACCTTACGCAAATGACCTAATATCATTTTTTGATTCCCTGTCTGAACTGTCCAAACTAGGTAAGACAGAGAGCCATATTTGTTTTCTAAAAAACAATAAAAACTCTCTCTGCTCTTCTATCTGAGGTATAAAAGGGATTTTTACAACCAAGATTCTGTCTCCTTCTCTTCATATCCCGCTTCCAAACCCAACATTATTGCATCAGATTCAGGAAATAAGTTCCATTTTCAAGAAATAGCTAAATTCTTATTCAAAGGTGAATTCATTTCATGAACACAGAGTGTTTGTTACAGGCTCCTACAGAAAGGCAAGGGAAACACGTGTCCAGATGCAGCACAGACCTCTGAAACACGCAGTCAGTCCCCCTGGACACACGCCGTGGGCACAGATACTTCCTGTCATCTCTCTTTTTTATATCTCACATTTTTATCTTTTTTTAAAATAATTGGGGCTAACGAAGTAAGAAAATATAGATCCTTTCCCTAACATTTTTTCCTTCCAGCCTGTGGCTTAATGAAATTTGTGTTTCTTTTTTTTTTTTTCTTATTGGGTCACACCCAGCAATGCTCAGGGGTTACTCCTGGCTCTGCACTCAGGAATTACCCCTGGCGGTGCTCAGGGGACCATATGGGATGCTGGGAACCGAACCCAGGTCAGCTGCATGCAAGGCAAATGCCCTACCAGCTGTGCTATCGCTCCAGCCCCAAAATTTGTGTTTCTTAAATTCAAGCAACTGATAGTGAAATAATATGAATGGGTTGTCACTAACATTAATCAATCGATGGCTTTAGGGCGGCAGTACCTGATCTAAGCAATTGACATACATTAGCTCCCTTAATCCTCATTACATTTTCTCCAATGACGTGCTTATCAGAGTCCTTCTGGTCCTTTGAATCCTGAGTGCCCCCGGTGGTCTTTGAAATAGGCCTCTTGGGACTGGAGAGGTAGCACAGAGGTAAGGTGCTTGCCCTGCACACAGCTGACGCTGGTTTGCTCCCTGGCATCCCATCAGGTTCCCTGAGGAGCACAGGAGCACTGAGCCAAGAGCAAGCCCTGAAAACTGCTGGATGTGGTCCAACAACCGCCACCCCCCAAAAAAATAAAAAATAAAAACAAAAACAAAACCTAAAGTTTCACCAAAACTTTGAATTCGATCCAAACATTTCTGGGGGCTAGAATTGTAGGGACGTGTCCTTCTTTATATTTGACTCAGGGATCTAATGCCTGATCGGCCCACTTCTCCTTCCAGGACATCAACGCTGTGCGTGTGTTTCCCGTGGCAGGACTCTCACCGGTCCTTATAGAGCAGGAACGGAAACGCTTATGCTTGGCCGTGTGCTACAACAACACAAATCCAAAGCTAACGTTGTCCAGGGCTGTCCCGCTGGCCTAGATCAGCGCCTCTAAAGTCTCGTGTGTCAGAAATAGACCCAGACCCAGGGACAGAATGAGCCCCACGGTGACCTAACTCTGCTCTTTCAAAAATTGTTGGAGCAGAAATCTGGGGTTGCTCAGACTCACTGAAAACACTATTTCTCTTGGATTTCCAACTGTGGCCATAAGCACCCCTACCCCCAAGTCTTTGGGGGCTGGCGCCTCCTGCTTCTCTTCTTAGGGCCAGTTTCCTGTTTCAGACCCTTTGAACCGTGGTACCCAGCAGAACCCTTCTTCCTCCTGCAGTGGGGCTGGGGCCAGCTTTCCGCCCGGGGTGGCCGGAAGGGGCGGGTTCTGACTCTCCTTCCCCTTCCTTCTTCCGCTGGCAAGTCTTCCACACTCTTTTGGTTCTGCCCCAAAGATCCAAAGTCGCCTCTCCCAGGGCTCCCCAAGTCAGGACTCCCTTCTTTCCTACTATTCCCTTTGAAACATGTTTTCTGATCGGTCTCTACCTTTCTTGCAGTGAACAACAAGCTGCAGAGACCCTAACCAACTGGCTGCCCTCTGCACGCCTCCTCATCGCCAAGCTTTCCCTCACTTTCCCCCAAGGTCCCCAAACTCCTTTGTTTTCCCCACCCCCATCCCCGCAGGCTCTTTCTTCCTCCTGGGGTGCCATGGCATCACCACTTCATTCTTATTTGACTTTTTTTTTTTTGACCCTGGTGCCAAATGTACCGGTTCTAAACTCAAAATAGTCTCCGTCTTCACGAATTTTTCTCTCCACACTCCGGTACTAACCTGGCAGGTAATCTCTCTGTCTTTCTACTTTTGAGAGTGAAAACTCACGTGTGCCTCGGAGACAGAGTCCAAACTCTTAACGAGGACAAGAAGTCCAGCATGGCGATTGATTCCAATTCTGGAGGCAGCTCAGTTCAACCTGAGAGGAATCTAAATAGGAATCTTGGCTTCACAGCCAAGGTAAAAGATAGAACTGTGTTAGGGAGTGATCGGGCAGATGTCTTGAGGAGTGGGGGAGATGTTCATTATTGTAGCATGATCAATCCCAGGTCAGTTGAAATTGGATGGTCATAGCAGAGAAATAATCCAAAGGAATATGATGCTATCAGATGATCATCCTGGCTGTGTCACCTCAGTACTCGATTGGTCCCTTTGATATGTAGCTCTTCCGCCTCTAAAATAACAGATCAGGAGCACTGGATAGTACAGCCATAGAACAGTGGAGGAGGCACTGGCTTTGCATGCTACTGATCTGGGTTCGATCTCCAGCACTGGTTTCTCAAGCTTCACCCGGAGTGATCCCTGAGCACAGAGCCAAGAGTAAGTCCTCAGTGGTATTGGCTGTAACCCAAACACCAAAAAAGTAAATAAAAAACTAACAGATAGGGGTAGATCAGCACTTTTCTTTTTTTTTTTTTTCAGGAGCACTATGGGGTGGGAAGGTGTTAGCAAGTAAGCTGGTTTCAGAATGACAATGCCCTGCCCCCGTTTGTTACTCTAACTCTACTCTCTCTCTCTCTCTCTCTCTCTCTCTCTCTCTCTCTCTCTCTCTCTCTCTCTCTCTCTCTCACACACACACACACACACACACACTCACACACACATACACACACACATACACTCTCACACACACACTCTCACAGAAACACACACATACTCTCTCTTCTCTCTCTTTCTCTCTCACACACACAGACACTCACACATACTCTCACACACATATGCTCTCACACACGCTGACACACACATACTCTCTCTCTCACACACACACACACATAGACACACACTCACACACACATAGACACACACACACACATACACTGTCTCACACACACTCTCTCTCAGACACACACACATACTCTCTCTTCTCTCTCTTTCTCTCTCACACACATAGACACACTCACACATACTCTCACACACATATGCTCTCACACACGCTCACACACACATACTCTCTCTCATTCTCTCTCTCTCTCTGAATTTATCTGCTGTCCTAAAAAGTTCCCTCCATCGAAGCTTTATCACCGTGATTGCCTCCTATACTAAAGGCTATAGTCTGTAAAGTCACAATTTTTAGTTTTCAACTTTCATCAAAATCATTATCTTTGCAGATTATCTTAAAACCTTCCTGCATGAAGGCCTACAAAGTTTACTTCAAGTAGCCAACTATTCTCGTACAGTGAGCTGAAGAGACTCAGGCTTGAGACAGGAAAAGCGGGTGTGGTCCTTTACTATGTCTACTCTTGCCAGGGGAAAGCACCAGAAAGTTCTTTGGTTCTGTGCCTCGGAGTGTCTACTTCCTGGGAAATCTGCCGTCTTTGGGGTTGGAGTTGTTTTTTGTTTGATTTGGTTTCATAATCTGCCTTCTGTTGAGTTGCTCTGGTGCTTGATTTCTTTCTTCTGATCTTAGTTGAGTATTTATTTGCTAAGTGTCAGCAACACCTGAGGCACTTTCCACTTCCTTTCTCGTTGTGCCCATGGTTTGTTTCTCTTTCTGGACTATCACCTTTTTGATGGGATTCTCCCTGTGTGCTCTCTTACTGCCTATCTGTCCCCAGAGGCGAATGCAATGCTTTGGGCACAGATGGCATGCATTTGGGGTTGAAAAGAAATGAAGAGGACTAGTGAGATTGTACAGTGGGTTGGATGCTTGCCTTGCACACAACCCACCGACCCAGGTTTGATCATTGGCATCCCATATGGTCACAATGCTTCCTCCAGGCGTGATTCCCTGAACAGAGCCAGGAGTAAGCCATGAGCACAACTGGGTGTGGCCCCCAAACCAGAACACTAAATAAATGAACAAATGAAGAGTGATCATGGGAGAAGTGGCCCAGCCTTCTTTTTAAAGATCGTTTGATAAATGTCTCCTTCAAAATTAATAGCTGTGATTCATTTCCTCTCTGGGTTGTGTGCCAGTATGTCCGACCACGGATACCAAGTAGAGACATGTCGTTTCCAAAAGTAAGAACCAGCAGGTCTGAGGATGATTGTTATCTCCTCTGGGGCCTCCAGTTACATTCTTTACTCTGGAACACTGAGATAGGAACATTTAGAACAAGTGCCTAAAAAACAACCTTCCTGGGTTTGCGTTTCTTCAAGAATTTGTGTCTGCAGGTAGAGAATTGCTGCACACACCCCGAAAATAATTAATATTTTCTTTATTTAGTTTCAGCTTGGGAGCCACACTCAGCTGTGCTCAGGGCTTACTCCTGGCTCTGCACTCAAGGATCACTTCTGGTAATGCTCAAGGGAGCTGGTGTGGTGCCAGATATCAAACCTGGGTCCAATGCACATAAGACAACCCACTGTTCCATCCCTCTAGCCCCCAGCTGTAGAGAGGCCTTTTACTTATTAATTTTTTTCACTATCAGGGATCAAATCCAGGGCCTCCTACATGCAAGGCAAGTGTTCTACCACTGACCCATGTCTCTGGCTTCACTGAGTTATTTCAGAAGCTCCCTCTTGTGAAAGTTAAATTTTCATTCCATAACTAAGTCATGCCATTCGGGTAAACGAGTGGCGTTTAATTGGTATACCCACCTCAAGACCGTGGTGGATTAACATGCTTAGTCCACGTCTGCAGTTTATCAGAAGTCAGAACAATAGGAGAGAGAGAAGAATATGCCATCTGCTGTGTTCTCTCATCACATCACTGTCTGGCCAGAAATAACATCAAGTGGGGCCCAGTTGTCTGGTTTTCATTATTTCTTTTCAAACAAGAAATGTGGGCTGTGTGACACATTAAAAGTTCTACTCATCCACTGTTCCCCGCTGCCAACATACATCCCCACACAGATATAAGCCTTATCAGGGAGAGAAAGCGAGAGATTAATTCAAAGAAATTTAGATTCCTAAGTCTACACATTTATACAGGGTTTATACTGGTCTGTTTCCTAGCTCTTTCCTTATCTGTAGTAGGATTCTTGTGGGTTTAAAAATTCAAGAGTAGAGAACATTTCTTCTTTTTCATCTACTTTTTGGTTTTTGTTTGTTTGTTTTGGTTTTTGTTTTTTGTTTGTTTTTGCTTGGGGGCCACACCCAGTGATGCTCAGAGGTTACTCTTTTTTTTTTTTTTTTTTTTTTTGCTTTTTGGGTCACACCTGGCTATGCACAGGGGTTACTCCTGGCTCTGCACTCAGGAATTACTCCTGGCGGTGCTCAGGGGACCATATGGGATGCTGGGAATCGAACTCGGGTCGGCCGCGTGCAAGGCAAACGCCCTACCCGCTGTGCTATCGCTCCAGCCCCAGAGGTTACTCTTTTTTTTTTTTTTTTTTTTTTTTTTTTTGCTTTTTGGGTCACACCCAGCGATGCTCAGGAGTTACTCCCGGCTTTTGCACTCAGGAATTACTCCTGGCGGTGCTTGGGGGACCATATGGGATGCCGGGGATCGAACCCGGGTCGGCCGCGTGCAAGGCAAATGCCCTACCCGCTGTGCTATCGCTCCGGCCCCCCAGAGGTTACTCTTGATCCTGTGTTCAGAAATCACTGGTAATCCTCAAGGAACCATATGGGATGCCAGGGATCAAACCTGGGTCAACCGTGTGCAAGGCAAACACCCTACCCACTACTGTACTATCTCTCCAGCCCCCTCCCCTTTTTTGGGAAAACACTCCTTTTTGATCATCTCATTAGCCAACCAATTTCATAAACTTGTAATACAATGTCAGATGGCTTTCATCTAATTTATAAAATTATACTGTGTTGCTAATGACAACGTATTGCGTGTTGCATTGAATCCAAAAATGTCAAAGGCAGTAAAACATCTTGAGTAGATATTTGAAATGTTAATAGTATTTTAAGAAATGATTAAAAAATAAAGTAACAAAGGCAATCCAAATTAGTATTAGTCCATGAGAACCTGAGAAGAATCAACCAAGTAAAAGTCTCTATCAACCATACTTTGCCAGTCTGATAATCAATAGGACTAACCCTTCCAAATTAATTGTCTTATATGCTAGATCGATAGCAAGCAGGTAGGGCATTTGCCTTGCACACAGCCGACCCAGGTTCAATTCCTCTGCCCCTCTCAGAGAGCCCAGCAAACTACCGAGAGTATCTCTCCTGCACAGCAGAGCCTGGCAAGCTCCCCGTGGTGTATTCGATATGCCAAAAACAGTAACAACAAGTCTCACAATGGAGACGTTACTGGTACCTGCTCAAGCAAATCAATGAGCAACGGGATGACAGCGATACAGTGATACAGTGATATTTCAAGAAAATACATGATAATCAATGATTGAATTTCTAAGCATTAGTCTTTCCAAATTTCACTGAGATGTTGTTTCAGCTTCTCTCTAGATTTATAACCAAAGAAAACAATTCCAATCAAGAAAATACACAATTTAATATAGAGAAACCCATTGAAGCCTAAGTATTCATTACAGAGAAACATGCACACTTTATGACATCAGTGTCAAAGGATGGCGGTTAAAATGCTGAAGTCATAGCCTTAAATTAGCAAAATTTAAAATGAATTTGATTACTTGGATTGACGATTCTTAAGTAGCAATGATGGGTATGTCTATTATTACTAATATCTGTGCTTTAGCATGAGGAATGGCTTTCTTATGTATATTGGATGGGATTATGATTAAGAATCACAGGTATTAGGGCTGGAGCGATAGCACAGAGCATAGGGCATTTGCCTTGCACACGGCCGACCCGGATTCGATTCCCAGCATCCCATATGATCCCCCAAGCACTGCCAGGATTAATTCCTGAGTGCACGAGCTAGGAATAACCCCTGAGCATCACCAGGTGTGACCCAAAAGGCAAAAAAAAAAAGAAAAAAATCACAGGTATTGGGGCTGGAGCCATAATACAGTCCATAAGTCCATAGGGCACTTGCCTTGCAAATGGCCAACCCAGGTTCAAACCCCAGATCCCGTGTGATTCCCTGAGCCCTACCAGGGGTGATCCCTGAGTGCAGAGTGTAAGTCTTGAGCATTGCTGGATGTGTTTCCCCAAACCCCCAAAAGAGAATCATAACTACAGACAATGAATGCACTGTGCTTAGCACTGAGAGAAGTGGAAATGATCGCATACAAAATGTCTAAACTCAGAGCTGAGGTCACAGCAGCTAAGGAGGTAACGCAGGCAGCAGCATCCTGAAGTCTCTGCTTCTGCTATGTAGCATTGATGCGCGTGACCGGAAACGCTGCATCCAGTCGGTCACCTCGGGCTCAGAAAGGAGCCTTGCTCTCAGTGGTGGGCAAGGGTGTTTTCCAGACAGACCCGTGGAGATGACCAGCCAAGTACATACAGGAATTTATAAAGGAGACCCGGGAGTCCTGTAGGAAATACACATTTTCAGCTAATCTAGATACAAGTTTTGTGCTAGTCACAAGTCTAGCATGTCTTCAAAGAGAGGGCTGTTCACCCCTGACAATGAGGACCCCTGAGGACGTGTCAGAAACCCACCAGAGGCAGCCATGATGATGAGGTGGAAGAGATAATTAGCAAGGGAGTTAGAGGTGATGACAGCTACAAAGCACAGCTACATGCAACCTGGGGAGAGAAGACACAGATATCTCACCTGGCCGTCTGCTGGTTTCACAGGCATTCAGATGGGCCCACTGTCTGAAGGAATTATTACTTTGGTTTTTTGGGGGTTTTTTTGTTTTTTTGGTCACACCTGGCAATGCTCAGGAGTTACTCCTGGCTCTGCACTCAGGAATCACTCTTGGTAGTGCTGGGGTACCGTATTGGATGCCAGGGATCAAACACAGGTCAACCTCATGCAAGGCAAATGCCCTACCCACTGTACTACCACTTTGGCCCCTGAAGGGATTCTTTTTGAAGTCATCATGGTTTATTTAAAAAGCCCCTTTTTCCTGGGAAAAGGGAAAGATGGTACAAAGGTTAAGGCCCCGACCTGACCCGTGACTGTAGTCATGACCCTGGCTTGAATCCCTGCACCGTATATAGTCCCCTAAGCACCTCCCCAACGGGTCCCTGAGCACTGCCAGATTTCACCCAAAAAATAAACAAAAATCCTTTTTCCTGGTGATGCCAAACTCATAATCCTCACCTCAGTCGTACTAATACTACTTGTTTCTACATTTTAATTTTCTAAACTGTGCATTCACAGTTTGTGTCCTCATGATGAATTGATATGAGGCAGGAAACTTCTTTTTGTGGGAAAGCCACCTACAGTGAAAATTTGAGTTTGAACCAGCCCTATTTCTTATTTGTATTCTACCTCCATCGTAAAATCTAAATAAAACACAGGCATATCATCTTTATGATGCCTTTCTTCCCTTTGTGTTTTATAATACGATTCCGTTTGTTCGGGATAATGTTTTCCTAAAACGGACGCATTCTTTGGATTCCTAATCCTGTAGTTTATGTCAGGAAAGATTCATTCTGTTGATTCCTTTTGAGAAACAGCAATTCCAATCTTGGCATTTCCTACACTGTTAATGACAAAGCTGGGTGCTTTTGGAGTAGCCTACCAGGTTGAAACTCTTTTTTGGAAGGGGAGAGGGAGGTACACCCAGTGGTGCTCAGGGGACCATGCAGGGTGCTGGGGATTGAACCCGGGTTGGCCACATGCAAGGCAAAAACTCTACCCACTGTATTATCTCTCTGGTCCCCACGGCTGGAATTTCTTATACCTTCATACCTTGTTTTTTTTTTCTTGTTTTAGAAATAAGACAACCCAATATTCACCCACTAAATTTTTGTTTTGATCTCTAAGACTCAATCACTTCTACTTAAATCAGTGTCACAATCATCTTTTGGCTTTTGCCCAAACTGATGAGGCCTTTAGTAAGGCCAGTTCTCTAGGTGGTTCAACCAATAGTAGCTTTTTTCTCTATGTGGCACTTCTGCCCCCTTCACTCTGACATTTAGAAGGTGCATCTGTGAAGGTGAAAAAAATCTGAATTTCTGAAGCGAAAGGCTAAGGAAGTCTCTTGAACTTAAACTGCAGTGTTATACAGCTATTCTCTTGTTTCTGATAAGTGGCGTTTGGGCCTCTGTTTAACTAGTGTGCAAACAGTTCTGGCAGTATGAGGACAAATTTTGTTTTGCATAAAATGAAATGACTTTCTCTCAGTCGCCAATGAACAGTTTGAAATGAAAGGAGCCCCTGTTTTCCCTGGCCATGGATATTACTCTTCTACTATATATGTATATAATATGTAGGTATTATATACAGCAAATGAATGCAGTCATTCTATATCTGTCCCTTTCTTTCTGACCAATGATTGGAACTAACCACAAGTGTGTGTGGGGCTGAGGGTAGATAAGATAGAGAAGAGATCAATATGACAATAATAAACGAGTGATCATGCTGGTCAAGATCTGAGGGTTGCCCAGGGGCCGCACATGTGCGGCCTCTCCACAGCTGCACAAGCATGACTCCAGAGGCCAGCTAAACTACTTTTGGTATGGGCAGCTCCTTGCAGAGTGTCTTCAGACTGAGAACTAAGCCACGGCCCCATGCCCACCCAGGAGGGGAAAGGTATTTCTCTCTCTCGCCTCTTCCTTGCCGGAGGTGAAGGGCATGGTGACCGCCATATTATGACGACCACAGATGGGGTTTACAAGCTTGCAATGATCCAATATCTGGAAGAAATCTCCCTGGACTTAGTAGCTAAAGTACAGAAATCCAAAACCTCCTATCTCTTCACAACAGGTCTGACTCTAGTGGGGTACTCCTAACAATAATAGTGAGGTTTGTGTTGAAATATTGAATGTAACCAAAGTAAAGAGAAAGTAAAGTGAAATTTATCAGTTGGGGGCGGAGGTGGGGGGCTGGATGGGAGGTGTACTGGGGTTTGTTTTTGGGTTTTTTTTGGTGGTGGAATATGGGCACTGGTGAAGGGATGGTTGTTTCAGCATTGTATAACTGAGACTTAAACCTGAAAGCATTGTAATTCTCCACATGGTGATTCAATAAAATAAAATTTTTATTAAATAAATAAATAAATTCTCCAAGTGATATAAAAAAAAGACCTGAGAGTTAAAAGTAGGTAAGGGATATTTTGATAACCTTTAAATATCAGTATTGCAAATTACAATGCACAAAAGGACATGAGAGAGAGAGAGAGAGAGAGAGAGAGAGAGAGAGAGAGAGGGAGAAGAAAAGCATCTGTCATAGAGACAGGCAAGGGATGGGGTTGGGGGGTGATGGGAGGGAACCTGGGGACACTGATGCTAGGAAATGTACCCGGGTGGAGGGACGGGTGTTGGAGCACTGTATGACTGAAACCCAATCATGAACAGCTTTGTAAGGGTCTACTTCACAGTGATTCAGTAAAAAAGTTAAAAAAAATAAAATGAAAGGAGCATCTGTTGATGCGGGGGTGATACAGGACAGTGTTGTGACTGACAACCATTAGTTACTTGAACATTTTTTTTAAATCTTTGCAAGAATAAAAGTGTAAGTAATGAGTTTATGTAGTTAATTTAAATGTGTTACAGGTTTTCATGTTTGGTATATGCATTTTTTCCAACATTCAGTGAAAATCCTTGCAGTGGTGTGGGTGACTACTTTACCCTAGGACAACTGGTGTGTGTGTGTGTGTGTGTGTGTGTGTGTGTGTGTGTGTGTGTGTGTGTGTGTGTAAGTGAATCCCGGTCAGCTCTGTGCAAGGCAAGCGTCCTATCTGCTGTACTATTGCTCTGGCCCGGTAAGCAAGTAAAAAAGAACGAGAAGAGAAGGAATAAAAAAGAAAGAAAGAGGCCAGAGCAATAGTGCAACTGATAGGATACTAGCAACTTCTTGCTGCTCAAGATGTCCTTGGACCTTACGGCTGGAAACAGTGATAAGTACCTAGCATTGACTGCTCTATTTTATTTGTGTCTTTGCAGGCAAATGGACATAGTTTTGTACATATGGAACATGAAAAAGCTGTATTACTACTGAAGAGTTTCCAGAACACAGTAGACCTAGTTATTCAACGTGAGCTTACTGTTTAAATATTTTTTATAAATAGTGAAGATACGTCTAGCCAGACCTAATGTTCAAAAATAAATTTATACATAGAAACAAATTTTGCCAATTGCTGGACCAATGGCAAACATTAGTGCCAAATGTATAATACTATATGTTAGCACTGGTCACCCTGAAAAAATGTTAACTATATAAATATGATGTTCATGTGGTTATGTATTAGTTTAATTGTCAGCCTCTGGCTGCGCATTGGTGCAGTTTGTTTTTGTTCTTGTTTTTGTTTTTTAATCAAATAAGTTTCTTCTCAAAGTGGATTTCCTATAATTTCCAAGCACGGAAGCACACACAACAAGCTCTTTATGAATTCTGCTCTCCATCAGAAACACTGCCTCAAAGTTATCTATGCCTTTATATAGAACATACGAATATAAAGAGTTGTAATTCCCATTAAATATTTCTAGCACAAGGTATATGTTGGCATCTATACAAAAAGAATATAGAGAAAAACAATATTTTCATAAACTAAACATCTCGGATTGAGAAAGAAAATATATCTTAAAATAAGACTTTACTATAACGAATCTTTTTCAATAAAAATAACATGATAATGCCTTATGAAAGTAACTGTACATATGGTATAAAGTGTTTGTATTGGGTTCCATATTTATTTGCTAAATTCTCATGACACAGAGTGAAATATTTCATAAATTAGCCATTTGTCTCTGGGACCTGAATAATGATAGGACTAACGAATTTGTTCAATGCCTTTAGCTAATAACAATACATGCAGAGTTAAGAAACAAACTAAAGATCATTGTAGATAAATCTTTTTCACCACAAATTTAAGCAGTGAATGATGGGTGGGAGGAAAGGCTCTGCATTAGCTTCACGTTTCTGTTGACTGAAAACTGTAAAATCCTTGTGACCCCTTTCCTTGTAAATATGGGCTTTATTTGTGTGTTGCTTTATCTAATTTGCTACTTTTAAATCATTACAAATGAGTTTGGGAGCTTGATAGGATTTATCATTAAGAAAGACTGATGTTAGGGAGTTAAGGGTGGGTGATGTAAAAAACTTTGGCATTTAAATATAAAACTTCAAATATCATTTCTCAGAGCTATGATCCACTTGTATTATTACTTTCAGTGCCTGGTTTTGAGGACAGAAATCTTTTTAAAAGTATTTTCCCCAAAAAAAAATTTAAAAATATATAGAATCCTGAATTCTGTCTCACTGGAGAGAAAAATAAGTAGATTTCTTACAGAATCATTTATTTTTCACTCTGGAAAAGCCTTCCTCTGAAGATGATCAAACTTTGTCCATATTTTCCTTTTTATAATAGTCTAATTAGTTTGATTTAGATAGTTATTTGAAATTTCAGAACAGTTTCCTAGAATATGGTTACATTCATTCTTGTATTTCAATACAATTTCCCCATCCCCTTTTTTAGATATATATATATATATAATAGCTTGCCTTCCTTCACTTTACATGTTAGTGTTTTGAGTAGTCTATTAGAATTTTCCAATGGTATTAAATTGGTATCACCAAAGCTCTGAGAGGAATATTTGTAGGTGAACTGTTTTATGGAGATATTGAAAATACTGTATTTTTGTAGGGTCTATTAAAATGAGTGTCACTAACTAGAAGTACAGTGGTATTTTTTTTTTGGCAATAGAATTTGTCCCTTGAAGGCAAAGGAAGCTTCACTTTATAGAAATTGCACTTATTGTGAGGTTACTCTCTGTCAAGGTGACATCATTCCATGAATTCAGAGGGTTGAACAGTAAGCAAATAATTCAATGATTGACCGGTTTCTTATGTTTCCTGGAAGTAATTTTCAAGTGCATTGGAGTAGACTGAGAGTTTCTGATGAGAAATGTCTTTCAGAGCCTAAATTCTCTTGTCAAAATTTCACACCAAACTACCTTCTCCAGCTGCTGTGAGCAGATGAGCTTCCATCACTGGCCTCATAGGAAAACCCAGACCCAGAGCGGTTCCCTGGGTTGTCAGACTCGGTGGGAAGGTGGGAGAAGCGCCAGGGAGGGACTTCTGGAGTCTGTTCCCTCCTTCTGATCAACCCAGGGATTCTGAGGACCAGCGCTGAAAGGATCAAGCCCAGATAGGTCTCCTGCCTTCTCAAGGTGATGACTGAGTCATTGTTTGAGCCAATGCTTGCATCCTTCCTGTTCTGCAGTTCAGAAGTGAAGGGGGAATCTCTGGCCCACTGGGAAAAAAACTCAGGGGTCCCTGAACCCCTCATTGTCCACACTGTTGTGTGCTGACCAAGGGCAGGTGAGGGTTGACTAACTAGAATCACTTCCTGTGAGATGAGGCTATTGAGCTGATTCTGCAGCGAGCAAACCAGGAAGACATTGATTTTTTTTTTTTTTTTTTTTAGTTACTGTGTTTTTCGGAGTCACAGGCTTTGCTGCCGGAAATTAAAATCTGAGTTGTGATGACAAGCTCAGGGTGTGCCTTTCAAAAAAGAGAAAAAAAAAATCAATGATAAAGAAGTGGAATTCACGATTGTTCCCATAGAATCTACCTCTAGGTCTTTGGTTTGTGTTTGGAGTCATTCTGCTGAGGACTCTGGGTGTACTGGGGTAGGGTGGGAGACACAGTGCAAGTGGGAGGAGAAAGATGGAGAGGAGGCACAGAAAAATCTTTAGTAGAATTGCTGCCGATTTTGCAAGCCCAAGAGACTTTAGTGGACAAGGATTTTCAACCCTGTGGCTTCCGATTCATTGTCACGAAAGTTCTTCTAAAATTTCAGTCTTCTAGACAGGTCACCTTATAGCTACATACTAATTTCAAAATGTGAGTGTAATTTTGACAGAGAATTTTATTTTTATTTTTATTATAGACTAGATCACATGCTTACAATAAGGGTATAGCTTATTGATGTGCCAAGCTTTAGAAATGCATCACAAAGTCATTAGAGAATTTTCAAGAGGCAGTATTAAACATGTATGTTTATTCAAACAATTTTATTGTTCATTGAAACTCACAAAATGTGTCCCAGCCAATAGGAATTGTAATTACTTAGGCACCTAACCATGTGGTTTCTGGGCATCCCTCGGATTACTACCTTCAAGATGGAAAACAGTTTCAATAAAGGAGTGACAGACCAGAATCAATGGGCTCTCATCTTAAAGATAAGTATGCACAGCTCTTCTGTAAATGTTTATTTAAATGTAGGACTAAAAATGTCTTTTACCAGAAAGATAAAGAGAGAATATTCAGAGGGAGGAAAACATTAAGAAAATTAGATTTGCATATTCAAAGGTTAAGTGAAAAAATAATATCTGGATCTATCAAAATAATTAAAGGACATTATAATTTTTAAATATATCTATATTTATATGTTAAAAAGTTAAAATTTTTAGCCATACAATATACCTAATATCTTTACCACAATTTAAATAGTTGGAAAAGAGAATTTTGCCAACTGGTCTTTCCAATGATGTTTAATACCATCCTAGATAAATTTCTGCCCTTTATTGGTTCATGGATCAAAATCTCTAGCCTGATGGGGCCAAAGCGATAGTCCAGCGGATTTGCCTTGCATGTGGCTGACCCGGGTTCAATCCCCGGCATCCCATATGTTCCCCCGAGCACCGCCAGGAGTAATTCCTAAGTGCAGAACCAGGAGTAACCCCTGAGCAACGCTGGGTGTGACCCAAAAAGAAAAAAAAAAAAGAAACTCTAGCCTGATTACCAAGAGTTAACAATATGATATAACTGACAAATAGTTTTGGTGGTGTTAGAATACCACTCAAGTCTTCCGTATATTCGATCAAACAACGTTTGACTGACCAAGCAGCAGATTTCCTGAAACTCTGCATCAACCAAAAGAACCAAAAGTGATGCAAATAACTAAACCCAGTAGGTCAGGAAAACAGGCCCTTGCATTCATGTCAAGAAAAGCAGGGCTGAGTTTCTAGCAAATTTCCTTCTCTTAAAAATTCCACCTCTTTTGAGGCTTGATAAATTGTTCGGACACTGGTAAGATACTCTCTCTTATGGTTACCTGATGAGCTGGGAATTCCTTGGTGGGGATTTTCAGATTCAAGATCATTTACATGGCCCATTAGCCATACAACCATGTTCTGTTGAGAAAGGATCCCCCTTGTATCAGAACAGTTCCTCGTAGCTCAGTAAAACATACCATCCAAGCATATACTATGGCAAGAAACTAGAGTTGTGGGTGGCGGAGAAATAGATATCCAGAAACCAGGCGGGTTAACCACAGGAGATTCTGGGCTTCAGTCCTCCTAAGCGTCTTTTGGGCTCCAATTGATCTCAACTGTTCAGAGAATGTTTTTGAAGCGTCCCCATGAACCAAAATCACAGCAGATGCGTGAAGGTCTCTGGTTACATTCTGAACTTTCTGCAGTGTTTCTGTTGTTAAGATCTTTCTCCTGAGCTTCTTAGAGAGCCATCCCTAGGATGCTCCCATGTGGCTGGCATGAGGATATGTTGTTCCCTTCAAGTCGGACCTTGAATATCAATTGGTGGTTCTAAGTGTCCAGATTAGAAAGGACTTTCTTGGGAGAGCCAAGAGCCTACAATAGTGGCTTTAACCAGGCTTCAAAGGCACATGACGTGTCTGGAAACTGCAAAGGAAATTCAATACGAGGGTAAGGTTGGCAATGCCTTCTCAGATTGGTAGTTCCACTTCTGTTGACCTACGATTTTGAGGATTGTCTGTAGACCTCCCAGATGATTGCTGTGAGGGACGAGTTCCCATCGGCTTCACCTGGGACCCTGTCTCCAAGAGGA
This sequence comes from Sorex araneus, assembly GCF_027595985.1. Lineage (NCBI taxonomy): Eukaryota > Metazoa > Chordata > Mammalia > Eulipotyphla > Soricidae > Sorex > Sorex araneus. The sequence continues at coordinate 6,345,415 of NC_073306.1, read as the reverse complement.
TGGTTTGAACTGGCTGGAATAGTGCAAGGGGCCAAAATCCCTATTCGATGCAGACTATGGTATCACGTCTGGTTCCCCAAACACCACTAGGGGTCACTCATGAGCTCGGGAATATCCCCTAAGCACCATAAAGTGTGACCCAAGAACAAAACAAATGAACTGTAAAAAGAAATCTGACCCAAGGCCAGAAAATCAGCAGAGGGATTAAGGCACTTGCGTTGCATGTGGCTGATCCTGGTTTAATCCCCAGCACCACATATGGTGTGATGCCTGAGTGGCACCTCTAAGTGTTGCACCAAAATATTAATAAATAAACTAATTAATGAAAAGCCTGGTCCAAAGAAAAGACTATGGGACAAATTTCAAAGGTGTGATTCTTTTTGCCCACCTCACCATTTTTTCCCCTTTAAGAAAAAAAATATTATTTTAAGTTTTTCATTCTTTGGCATCCATTTCAATGTAGTGATGGGCATTGAGAAAAACATCATCCACTTACCCCTAGTTCTATGAGTCTGTTTTTGCCTTAAAACTCTCAGTGATGCCCAATTGTGTTATTATATCAGATCTTCCCCCACACACACACACACACACACTTTTTTTTCAAGTAGCATCAAGAGAAAGAGGCCACAGAACTTGATGTCAAGTACCTCTTTACTGCCTAGCATGAGAAATCTTAGTACAGGGATTTTTGTTTTCTTTTTTCTCTATTTCAGCAAACTGTATTTCCTCCACAGAAAAGCAGTAATTATCTGAAAGCTGGGTGCTTACAGTGTGCAAAATGCTCAGGGACCTTTTGTGGAGAAGTATAATGGCATTGAAAGCAATGTTTAGAAGTTTTTCTTGAGCATCTACTGTGGGTCAGGCACTCCAAGGGATGTGAGCTGGTCCCCTCCACACAAATGCTCCCAGTCAAGTGGAAATAGGAAGAAATATCCACACCAAAGCCAGCACCAGGCTCTGGCCCTGCCCTAAGCCCCGGAGGGACCAGAGGCAGCTCTGCCACCAGATCTCTGAGTTCAGGTGTATGTTTCCCACTGACTGCAGAGTTGTCCCCTCTGCGTCCTGTGGCCTGTGAGTGATGTCTGCAACATCCGAGGGGCTAGGAAAGGCATGAGAGGGTACCATCTTGGATGGGAACTAGGCAAATGGCAGCTCTTGAATCTCTGGAAGGGAATCTTGCCAGTTAGTTGGTTTTCAAAAGGAGAGAGGGTAAAGGGCAAAGGTGTCCCTCACTCGGACCCCACGTGGCGGGGAAAGAAAAGTTGGGACTTGGAAAAGCATGGAGTTTTGGGTTGAGTATCCCCCAAGGGCACCTCCTGTGACCTCTCTTGTGGACAGTCAGGATCACAGGAGTCCCTTGGGTCCACGAAGTTAGAGGAGCTGGCTGTGCTTCCGGCTTCCAGGCCTCACTTCCTGCTATTGCGGAAGTGCTTCTCCTGGCTTCCTGCCCTTCGGGGGCCCATGAACATTTTGGTTTCACATGCATCAGAACTGATCTTTCTCCTTCCCATGTCAATTTGACGTTCTAAATCTAGGACTTGCTTCCTTTCGTCTACACCCTACATAAGCTTGGAGGTGTAGACACTGAAAACGTTTTCCCTTCCCGGGAGCCTCTCCCTCTCCCCAGACCTCTGGTCTCAGTCTTCACCTGCAACTTCCGGAATGTAAATCAACAGTAACTGGCAGGGCCCAGCTCGAACACTCCCTCCTCCACAAAAATGGCTTCTAAGCCTTAGTGGCAATAAATCCCGCTTCCTCAGCTGCGTCCTCTTCATATCTGTGTATTTTAAGAATGTTTCTCACATGCCACCAACATGGTAGCTGTTGTGTCTCTCCTGTGGACTGTAACAACTTGAGAGAGAGCAGAGAGGCCTCCTTGGGAGAGCACCGTGGAGAGAGCACATCGTGTTGCCTTTCCAATTTTCCTTAGTGTCTGTAGTGCTTGCTCAATAAATATTTGTGCAAGGAATAAATGGGTGGCCAGCTTGGCAGACAAGCACACGCTTCATGCATTTTGTATTAAACAGGGAGCTGATATTCAATGATATTCAATTTGCATAACCTGAACTACAGATCTTTCAATTGCTCATGCCTAGATTTTATTATTATTATTATTATTATTATTATTATTATTATTATTATTATTGTATTACCATGAGAGAAGCAGTTACAAACTTGTTCGTGACTGGGTTTCAATCATACAATGTTCCAACATATAACCGTCACCAGTGTACATTTCCCACCACCCATGTCCCTACTTTACCTCCCGCCAACCCTCCCCACCCCACCCCCAGCCTGCCTCTGTGGCAAGCACATTTCTTCTTCCTCTCTCTTACTCTCTATCTTTCTTTCCTTTGGAGCATCATGCTTTGCGATGCAGGTTCTGAACGGTTATCTTGTATATCCCTGTATCTCCTTTCAGCACTTAGTTCTTGTCCAGCATGATCATTTCCAACTATCATTGTCATAGTGGTCCCCTCTCGGTCCTAACTGCCCTCACCACCACCCCTCCACGCCCCCCCACATGCACACACGCTTGGGGCCACTTCCGACCCGTCCTCCCGGCCCTTGTTCCTACTCTCCTTGAGTTATTCGCCTCATACCAGCTCATGCCTAGATTTGATTTTTTTTTCTTTGACAACGCCTTTGGCATCAACCCTCCTTCCGGGCTCAGCATTACTAAGACCTCCTGGGTTCCACTGTTTCGTCAGCAGTTGTCTCTCATTTCCTGTTTATGCTCCCAGCGCCTTTACCACCACCCCCCCCTCCAAAAGCTTGCAAAGTAGCTTTCCTTTGCTGGATGGGAGTGCCTCCTCCCTAGTCTCACTGATTGTGGCGTTTTGGGCTCCTTTTCTTGGAAGAAGGCATGCCAAGAGACTCTCTCCAAGAAGGGAAGGCATGAGTCTGAAGGCGGGGAGTCCAGGCTGGGTGCTGGGCACCTGGGCCAGCCCCTCCTCCCTCCACAGGCCTGCGAGCCTCGGGAACCGGTTGTCTGCCTGTTCACTGTGACCCCACAGATTGCTTGGCTAGAGCTACTTTGACAAATTGGAAATGTGGGGACTTGAGAGAGGGCTGGACGGTATGTAAAGAAAGTCCCCTTGCCCCATTTTAGCTCTAAAATGTCATGAAACAGCTGCCTCCTAGCGCCTATTCTAGAATAAAGGGAAGCAGGGCTGGGGGTGGGGGTGGGGGGTGGGGGTGGGCTCAGCTTTGCTTTGCAGGTGTGAGGCCCTGGGTTTAATTCCTGGTCCCCTGAGCACTGCTAAGCAAGTCCCAGGAACAGCACCAGCAAACCAAAGCACAAGTAAATCAAAGAAAAAGCAGCCTGTTTCTGTGGCTTTGGGCCATAGCTGAGCACGAACATTTCTCCACTCGGCATTTTGGCATCATTTCACGGACAAATCCACCACCTGCAAACCTAACGTTAAAATGTGAGATACTCCAGCCAGAATTTCTAGGCTATTGCAAAAAACTATAGAATGGCCATGATGAACTCTTTTAGATCACAGAAAACCTAGATTGCCTTCATAAAGCCACAAAGTTGCTCCCTGTGTTTTAGAAAAGTCAGAATCTGGACTCTTTAGCAATAAGAATGATAATATAAAAATAAGTTATTATACAGCATGACCATTACTTTCATAGAGACGTCCCTGGTAGGGGGGCAAAACTGAAGCCCAGCCCCTTCGAAGACAAAAATAGTACCTAAGTGGGGAGACCCCCTAGATTTAGGCCTAACCATCCCTAAATCGGTAAACGTTTCTCTATTACCGTGTAGGCTTTTGCTTTTCTTCCAAGTTAAACATTCTGTTCTCTGCCTCCTCTACAAAAGAATTCCCAGATTTTTCTATTTGGGGTTCACAAAAATTAGACATAGAATTAAATCCATTTCTCATCTACCATCGCGCCAATCCAAACAAAACTCATTACTCCATCCGTCTTTGTCTTTTGACTTCTCTGCATGAGAAGTTGCACTTTATTTTAATTTTCGAGGGAGGTTGGCGATCTTCAGCAGTGTTCGTGGGACCTGGGGCTGGTCACTCCTGGGGCCACCGTCTTGGTAGTGCAGGATTGGGCCTGGTGATACCTCCGGGCTAGACCCCACACTGCTCAGGGGACCTTGTGGTGCTGGGGACAGACAGGACTCAGGGCCCCGGCATGCAAGACATGAGCCCCCGCCCTTTGATCCCTCTCCCTGCCCTGTCTCTTCTCTAAATGAAGAGGGTTTGCTAGCTAGCCAGTTGTACCTGCTTCCCAGAAATGTTTTCTTTAAGAAGTTGTGAGTCTTCCTGGAAAGAAACTCTGGGATGTTTTCCTTGGACCCTAGTGCCCACGCCCACCCCACCCCCAACTCTCAGGCACCTAAGCTTGGGCCTCTGGACCAATCTTTAAGGGGGTGGGGCGGGGGTTGGTTACAGAGAGGAAGAAGGAACCAGTGTCTGAACAAAAGTGACATTTGAAAAGTGAACTGGTGAAGGATGTCAGAGAAGCAAGGGAGGGGGTGTGTCTCTGTGAGGATCCGTCATTTCAGTATTTTAGAAGAGTAAGAACAAACTTGAGGAGTTTTGCACAAGAGCAATTAATCCGTTGGTTTTTTTTTTTTTTTTGGTTTTTTGGTTTTTTCTTGTGATGGTGGCTGCCAGCCGGGATTGAATCCAGGTCTCAGGCATGCACGGCACAGGCTGAACCACTGAGCCGCAGCCCAGCCCCAGATAAGAAATTCTTAGCCCGATTGTGCAGAATGAGAAAGGGCAAAGAAGGGAGTACAGGACCAGCAGCCCCTGACCCCCGGGTAGGAGGGTTTGGGGGAGCGAATCTGCTGGGTGGACGGTCCCCTCCCCATCCCTTCTCCCCTGGCACCCAGAAGAGTCCTAGCAGCAAACTTGGCTTCTGGCCCCCATTCCAGAAGCCTCAAGAATTCAAAAACGGAAACGTTTTGTTCCGTTGTGACTCGTTTCTGGAGCCCGTCCATACAGCAGGTTGTTTCAAACATTTTCTCAACGCAAATGAGGTTTTTTTTTTTAAAAAAAAAGAAAAGATCGGCCATTATTCTGAAATTAAAGACAGTATCAAAGCCGGAGCCCCGTCCCAGAGAAGCCACAGACGGCTCCTCCCCAGAGATGCTACTTTTCAATCCGCCTGTTTTCAACGCACACGTGGTTACCAGAGCGAGCCTCCAATTTCGGAGCCCGCCTGCAGTTGGGAGGAGCCACCGCTAGATGGAGCGCGTGGACCTAGACCCGAAGCCGGAACCGCGGCTCTTCCAAGCTGGGTGACCACGTGCTCCCCGTGCCTGGTTTTTTAAATTTTATTTATTTATTTATTTACTTATTTTGGTCCCTGTTGCCATTTTAATAATAATCTTCCCGTGCTTTTTCTTAGAGAAAATTAATTTGAAACAATGTTACAAACACATAAAAGAGCTTGTTTCCAATGCTTTCTCTCCATCGTTTCAAATAGGGAAAAAAATCAGGCACCAGAGCTGAAAAAGCTTTAAAGAGCTTTAAAAAGTTATGTTCTGATCCAAGTCTGTGAGCAAGTAAGTCAGCCTTCCACTGCCCCTTGTTCCGTTTCATATTAATTCTGCTACAGCACCCCTGGTGTTCCCCTGCTTCTCTGATTTGCTTTTTGTTTTCCAATATTTGGAGCCTGCCTGGCACATTTTTGCCCAGCTTCTTGATTGGGATTCCCCGTTAGGTGAGGGATGTTGGCAATACATTATTTGATGTGTTTGTAAATTATTTTAGGTAGTTATCTCAAGCGGTTCAAAACCTCAAATTGCAAAATCTCAGCTGCTCAGAATCTCCCTGGCCTGGCTAGCCTGGTCTAGAAAAGTAGCTCTGCTGAATGTGTGTCTCTCTGTCCAGGCCTTTATTTTCAAGGAGCCCGAGCCAGTCCCTAGGTACCGAGCATAAATCAGCACCGACTTTTTCATTTGGTTGATGTGTGCGAGGGATGAGCGGTACCTCCGAATCAAATTTGACTTTTCCCCAAGTGAACAAGAAATGTCTCTCCGGTATCCCATCTGGCAATCCCTGGGATCAGGGGGTCTTTTGCAACCTTCCCCACCCTGTTCTTTCAGTCCGAGGTTCTGGGTCCAGCGCGGGGGACGTGTGTACCTGAGCTATTTCAGTTCTTAGATATTTGGAGATTCGGGGCCTCCGAGGGCTGCGTTGGTGTTTTAAAAGCCAAATGTCCCTGTTTACCTCTTTTGCAATAATTACCCCCTCACCCCCAGCTCACATAGCCCCTTTGTTCGCTCCTCTGTTGGCTAACTCCAAAGCCCTGCTTGTCTGAGAGTCCCGCTTCTCTGCCAACCATTTACTCTTTTTTCCTTCTCGCCGCAAGCACAAGCAGAGGGAGAAACAAGACGTTCTTTCCCCACGTCTCAGTGGGTCTCTTTAGACCCTCTGATGTTTCCCTCTGAAGGAAACGCTCTTCTCAGGGCCCCGGGCTCGCCGGCTCCCACAGAGAACGCTGCTTCTCAGCGACTTCACTCGAACCCTCTCTGGCAACCCTCGGTCCCTCCTGCCGTGACCTGGCCTCAGACTGAAGGGCGGTTTCTTAGGTTTGAGGCCAAGAGCGTGTCCTCTTTTCTGGAAGAATCCCTAGCTCCAGCTCCTGAACAAACTGAACTGGGACCCAACATGTTCGCACGTTTTCTCCGATGGTTTGCAGCGCCGGGGACTAAGCTCGGGTCTCAGGCGTGCAAGGGGCGCGTTCACCCCAGCTATGGCCACACACACCTTGACAGCCTGTCCACGCGGGGTTTTACTCTTCTGCCCACAGACTTTTGGATTTGCCTTATTTCCTCTTGCATCATCTTGTCTCAGCTCATCTTTTCCCTTGGCTTCCACAAGCTTTTCGGGAGAGATTTGGTTAGAAGAATCCTGAATTGAATGTTAGCATGAAAATGAAGAGAAAAATGTGCTTTCTGCACTTTGATGATGATGATGATAATGGGGTGTGTGTGTGTGTGTGTGTGTGTGTGTGTGTGTGTGTCTATGAGAGAAAGAGAGACAGAGACAGAGTCAGAGACAGCTGTGTGTGTGTGTGTGTGTGTGTGTTTGTGTGTCTATGAGAGAAAGACAGACAGAGACAGAGTCAGAGACATCTACTGGGATTGTCTCCTGGTCAGGGACAGTGTGTGTGTGTGTGTGTGTGTGTGTGTGTGTGTGTGTGTGTGTGTGTGTGTGTGTGTGTAAGAGAGAGAGAGAGAGAGAGAGAGTTTAGGGTTTATCAGTTTTCTCCCAAATGGCAGTTATTATCTCTGTGACCTCAGAGCCCAGATCAGAGTAAAGTCCTCAAGAATAAGAGCAACTCTTCTTTCCCCAACTTTCCATAAATTCCTCCAGCCTGCTCACCAACCAGCACCAGGAACACGGCCTCCTATTGCGAGCGGAGGGTCTTTCCTGCCCCACTCCCACCGGCCAAGCTGTAGTCTGTGCTCTCCTGAGTCTCCCTCTGACCAGCCTAAGATTGATCTCCTGCCGAACTCTGCCTGTAACCTTTAAGGAGTGAATGATCAGGGCTGAAAAGAGCACCCTGGGGAAGACCTTCCCTTGCTTGCAGCAGACCCTGGCTGGATCCCGGGCACCCCGTATGGTCCCCTGGGCCCACCAGGAGTGATCCCTGAGCACAGAGCCAGAAGTAAGCCCTGAGCACCGCCGGTGTAGACCCCAAACCAAAAATAAATAAATAAATAAGTAGTGATGGGCTCTCGCCTTGTACGTGTTTTTTGTTTTTAGTTTGTTTGTTTGTTTTTGCTCTTTTGGGGTCACGCCCGGTAATGCTCAGGGGTTACTCCTGGCTCCGCACTCAGGAATTACTCTTGGCAGTGCTCGGAGGACCCTAACGGATGCTGGGAATCGAATCTGGGTAAGCCGCATGCAAGGCAAACGCCCTCCCCGCTGTGCTATCGCCCCAGCCCCTCAACCCAGGTCTGATCCCTGGTACGACAGAGAGGACCCGAGCCGTGCCAGGAAGGATCCCTGATGCAGAGCCCGGACTAAGCCATGAACACAAACACATGAAGACAAATGCAGCCGGGGGCGGCCTGGGTGTTAGGCCTTGGGTGCAGAGGGGCAAGACCGAGAATGGGGAACGATGCTTTTCTCCCAGTGCAGGGAACCAGCAGCTTCATGGTTTCCATCTTGCTGGACGCAAAGGGCTGCTCAGGCCACAGTGCGCCTGTGGGCCAGTCTTTCCCACGGAGGCCCAGCCTCCTTCCTGGTTCGGAGGCTGCTGGCCTCTGCTTTTCCACTTCCTTCTCGCTCGGTCCTTCCAAGGCCTCTGGGGCCAGCGTCTGAGGGACCGCAGGGACCCAGGGCGCCCTCCCCATCCTGGAGGGGGCCCCCGGAGTCTGCAGAGAAAGTTCTGCTATTCTGTTGGAAGAGATGCAGCTGAGAGACAGGGAAGTCTTAGAAATCTTTGCTCGGAATCATTCACTTCGGCTCGGCCCCCCCTTCACACAGCTTATTCCGAACGTGCATTCTGCACCCCCTCCCACCCCCCCATCCACGCAAGGCCAAGCTCCCGCTTTGCTTCCAGCCCAGGCTGCTTAGACGGTGGAAACAGCAGTGAAGGTGAAAGTTGTCCCAGGAGAACGGGATCCAGGAGTGTCCCTCATTCTGCGGGTATAGACCCAGCCGCCTGCTGGCAACTTCAAGGGACAATGGTTGGGCCTGTACACCCCTCCGAATCTCCCCCACCTTCCGCCCCCCTCCTCTGAGCACCCTCCAATGCAGAGAGTTTGGCTGCTCTGGCCGCATCCTGAAGCACAAAGCAGCAAGAACTTCCCACATGTTGGGAGAGAAGAATTTTGCCAAAGATTCCCTTAACTACAGAATCCGTAACTTCCGACCAACTCCCCGTGTTGGCTTTTGTTTACTCTTTCAGATTCAATTCAAGGATTTCAAACCAAACCCCAAAAACTTTGAAATCAGCCTAGAGAAGGAACAGCAGCTCTGTAAAAGGGGCACCCGAAAGTGAGGTGCTCAGGACGGTCTAGGAAATGAACCTTTTGGTGATGAAGCCTTTTTTTTTTTTGAGGGGGACAGCATTTATTCAAAATATTTGCCAGGTGTTAAGAAGAGAATGCACCTTTTCTTTCTTTCTTCCTTCCTTCCTTCCTTCCTTTCTTTCTTTCTTTCTTTCTTTCTTTCCTTCCTTTAATCCTTTAATCTTTCTTTCTTTCTACTTTCTTTTCTTTTTTCTTCCTTCCTTCCCTCTTTCTTTTCTTTATCTCTTTCTTTTCTTTTCTTTTCTTTTTTTTTTTTTTTTTGCTTTTTGGGTCACACCCAGGGATGCTCAGGGGTTACTCCTGGCTTTGCACTCAGGAATTACTCCTGGCGGTGCTTGGGGGACCATATGGGATGCCGGGGATCGAACCCGGGTCGGCCGCATGCAAGGCAAACGCCCTACCCGCTGTGCTATCGCTCCGGCCCCTCTCTTTCTTTTCTTTATCTCTCTCTTTCTCTCCCTCTTTCTTTCTTTTTCTTTCTTTCTTTTTTTCTTTTTCTTTCTTTCTTTCTTCCTTTCTTTTTCTTTCTTTCTCTCTTTCTTTCTAGGTTACTCTTTCTTCCTTCCTTTTTTTCTTTCTTCCTTTCTTTCTGTAGGAGTACTGCTGTTTACTCAGCTATTGATTAAGCGAGAGTGCACCTTTTCAAATACTGGATGCAGTATTTTTAAATATAGAAACTGGTGCCTCGTAACGTTGGGTACTGTTGGAAAAGCCTCCTGCTGGAGATCAAGTCTTGTGAGAAGCTGGGGAGTTACATATTCAGGGGTCAATATTTAAAAGCCATCATGTTTTGCACTAGTAAAGGTGACTTTTTGTTTATTCAAGCACCTCACCTCAATTCAGAAAGAACAGCCGTGGAATGTGGTGTCTCTTTTATTTATTTATTTATTTTTAGTTTTTAATGTTTAATGAAATTAGATCTAGTTCAGGCATGCACATGATCTGATACACATCTAATGAAATGATTAGCCACACTCTCATCTCCTCACATCTCTTCCGTTTCTTTGTGCTAAGAGCGGCTGGCATCTCTTCCCAGCGAATCCCTAGCATTCACTACAATGGTCTTAGAGATCAGGCATTAGCGCATGGAACCTCTGGATGTGTTTAGATGCAAACATCATCCCCCCCAACTCCCCCTCTGGCCCTCCCTCCCCCCCCCCACCCCGCGCCAACCCTGCTTCACCGACGGCCAGATCCTCAGGGCCAAATCCTTTCAACGAAAGCAATAAATATCCCCTTCTTGGCAGTCCTTCAGGGAGTTCGAGATGGAAGTCTAACCAGGGAAGGAACAAAGTTTAGAAAACAGTTAAGGCGCTAACTTTTCCAGAGAGTCGCTGACCCAACTTCAAAGGAAATTGAGAGGAGTCTAGTCGTTTCCATGGATGGAGTCAAGCTGTTCCGTGTCCGGGGCAGGTGCTCGGGCCTGCTGCTGTGTCAGGGCCCCCCTCCTGGCCGGAACAGGACAGCGAGGTGATCGCGCTGATCACATGGAATCCGGACCTTTGCCCTCGGCCTGTTGCCTGACTCAAGGGAAAATCTTCCTTTGTCTTAGGGTCAGTTCAGAGCCACCTCTGCTTGGGAAGAGCCTAGGTTTATTATGATGATTATTTCGTCCCTTCAGTCCTTGATGGGCTTCACTTTAACAATTCACTCCTCTATCCAGTCTTTCTCATGCTTCCTCCCCACAAACAAGTGTTAAGGCCATGCAATTTCAATGGAGAAGGCCACTGAAATATTGGCACTGCCCTGTCTTCCGGTTGTTCATCGATTTGCCCAAGTGGGCACCAGTAACATCTCCATTGTGAGACTTATTGTTACTGTGTTTGGCATATCGAATACGCCACGGGGAGCTTGCCAGGCTCTGCCATGTGGGTGGGATACTCTCAGTAGCTTGCCGGGCTCTCTGAGAGAGACGGAGGAATCAAACCTGGGTCAGCCGCGTGCAAGGCAAACGGGCTGTGCTGAAATATTGGCATTGTGAGATACCCTTTTGGTATGAGCAAAAATCATACTGGCCCTATAGAAGTCAATGGTGAGAGAGAAATAGGCATTTTGAATGAGATCAATGACAGGGACAGTCATTTGCCCAGACCAGATGAGACTGGATGAATCTCCCTAGGAGCCTGACATCTATTTTCTGGGTGAGCTTCTAGGGTTTCCTGGGTATTGGGAAGGTGGGCTGGAAAGGTCAAATCAAGTCACCTGTGGACCTTCCCCTCTCCCCTGGGTGATGGCTTGGAAAGATGAGCCAAAGACTGGTGTCCCAGGAACAAGGTGTTCCGGGTAAGGTCCCAGGAAGCTGTCCGGCGCAGCTCTGCCTCTTGGGAGACAAGGTGGAAACTCTAAGCCTCTGTGACCGATTTTTCTGGAATTCCGGTTTGATGACTGTCCGCAGCAGAGAGACAGAGGCAACTGTGCACAGCAGAGTGACAGGCAAATGGGGCATGTATCAGGGGCAGTGGCTAGCCTCCTGGATGGGAACCTCATTGAAGTTCTAGGTTACTGGCAACCGCAGCCTTGATGGCAGGGACCCGGGTATTTGCAAGTCACGGTGTTTGGTTTTGTTCTGACAATTCGAGAAGATTCTTCAAGCAATAATCTAGAGGGCTGATACCCCCACTGGACATTTCAGCTGGGTACGGGTCCATCAGGTTGAGCGTGGACATGCCTGACAAAGACACTTTGAGCATCACCTGGTTGATTTCTCCTTCGGGCAGGAGAACTTGACCTCACCAGGGCCAGCCCAGACTGTAGGGCCCCGGGATTGCATGGCCCCTCTTGCCCAGCTGCCTTCCTCCCTCCTCCCCCGCCTCTCCACCACCAACTCTTGCTCTTCGGTCTGTTTTCATGCCACAGGAGGTACGTTCGGCTTCTTCCAACCCTCCAGTGCTCAGATTGCCATGGAGAAACCGGCACCCTATTCATTCCCTCCACCGCCACATTTCATTCTCCGAGGCTTGTTGTATTTTCATTTTTCTCCATTGGTTTCCATGGCGATGAGTCTGTTGGCCAAGGCAGTGGGACTCTGCTTCTGAGCCTTCGGCACAATACCCGCGTCTCCCGGGGGTCCTGAGGCAGCTGCTAGTGATACAGGCCGGAAGAGATTGGGGGCGCTGGCTCGTCCCTTTCCTCCCCCACCCCGCCGCATGCGCTCCCCCTCCATCCCCTCGCCCCACGCACAGACCCCAGAGAAGCCAGTCCACATTCACGGCCACGGCACAGGATCCCCTCCCCTCCCCATGCTCACCCGTGCAGCCCAGCGGAGGAAGAGCGAAACCCCGGGGGTGGACAGTTTCTCCTAAGGGTGCGAGATTCAGTGACTAGAGATACAGGGGTGAGTTGGGGGCAGCACGGAGAAGCAATTTGAATTTGCACCCATTTTGCTAGAAAATTTCCTTCTATCAGAGATAGGTCCAGGCTGGGGAATGAAGATGCTTTGAATTGATGCTCAGCCATCAGGCGGTTGGGACAGAAAAAGAGATTTTTTTTTTTTCCTGATGAGTCAAGTGGCTCGACTTCCTAAAATAGTCCTTTCCGGAGAGCTTAAACTCCGGGACCAAGAGGAAGCGCTCGCAAAAGATGGAGATGACAGGACTCTTCAGAGGCAGGGAGCTAGAGCTGGGGCCTTGGAGGACCCAAGCAAGGAAAAGGTAAGAGAACTCCGGGCACTTTAGGAAATGGATCAGGCGTAAGGAGCACTGAGGGATCCCGTGTGCAGAGCAAAGTGGCCTTCATCCTAACTGTCTAGGAAGCGCTTTTTTTTTTTTTCCAACTAATGTTTCCTTCCATGATAGACCAGATATTTTGTTTCATTTTAGAATCCCACTGTGGCTTGGCCTTCATTATATGCCTGGCAATTCTAATTTCTCCTATGTCCTCAATAGTTAAGGGGGGGAAAAAAAAAACCAAACCCCAAAAAACAGGAAGTTTTGATCAGAAGTTGACAGTCTGCCCATCTGCTTGTGTTTTGTTGTTTTTTTTTTTTTAAGAGACATAAATGAATTCAGGGGAATAAAAATAGATGTTAGAAATGAAAACGTGGGTCTCTCAGCTTTACTTCCGAAATGTTAATGATTCTCTTTTTCGTTGGGTCTTATAGAATCTGTGATATGTAAGCCTACTGAAATCTTGAAAGTTAGCTAGCTATATTGTACAAAGGTATTTTTGGCCCTTGGAAGGTTATTTTCCTACATTAAGAGAAGTTTTCTTATATTGAACTCTTTTTTATTGTGACTCAGGTTTTGTGTCTAGATACAGACACACATAATAGGTGTTTTTCTTTGCGAACTTGTTTTGCACAGGTGAAGTGAGTTAAACAATGTCCAGGGGTCAGCTGACCTTCCTGAAAGTTCTATGAAGAAAAGCATTGGATGGATGGGCAAAGGAAATCACATTCTATTTCTTTCCATCTATTCTTCCCTCTCTCCTTTTCCCAGCTCTCTACTCAAACACATCTCTTAGGAGATCGTCAGTGTTTGTTTGTTTGTTTTCCTGAAAATGCCCAGGAAAAACCAAGATGAAACTCTCAGGCAGGCAGACCATAAAGCAGTTTCCATGATTAGCCGAATGGCAATTTCCTTTCAAAGTGTATTGCTGAAATGTTTTCTTTTGCACGCATACAAAGCTTTTCCTCTCAGAGGGCTCGGCTGCTCCTGGATGGAGGGGAAGCCGCTGATCGCCCAGGTAGGAAGGAATATTGTATGTTTTCCTGGAGGAAATCGGTGTTGTGTTGATAACACCTAGTGTGGGTGAATGCAATAAATGTCTTACCGTGCTCTCCGTGGTGGAGGCAGTTCCCGTCTCACTCCCTCAACTACACTTTTCCTCCTCGAGAATGCAAGCCTTACTCTCTTCCGTTTAGAAGAAGAGAAAAATCGTTGATGGGTAAACTTGATACTTTTGTCTCAGAGCCAATCCAATTTCTTTTGCACTTAGTGTCCAGAAGGGAACTAAAGGAAGTTCTGAGGATGACTTTGTCTTCCGAGAGCGATTTTCCTACCTCCCTTCCCCTCCTGTAGAAAATCAGAGGCAAATTTATGGAACCGTTTATAAATTTCTAAGACCGAGATGAAGAAGCCTATAAAAAGGTTACAAGTTCTGTGGTTTTATTTTCCCTTTTTAACCACCCCTCTCCAGCTAGTTCTTTTCTATTCACATACTATGACGTAGAGAACAGTCATTCTAAATTTAGGATTGCTTTTGTACCTCTGAGTAATAGATTTTTAATTGGCTTACTAGGAATTATAATTCAAAGGATGCTGGATGGCTATGCTTTTTAAGTTCTTGTTAAGTACTCGGAAAAACTGTGTTTCATTCCTCACCCAACTGGCAATTGATTACTTTTGACCTGTGTCTTTAAGAAACAATCCTTTTAAAGATTGTATAAAGAAGTTCAAACTTCATTTATTTATATCTTTTTTCCATTCACAGACCACATGCAGATACAAATATTTCATGTTCCATTTAAGTCGTATAATCCAGTTAGTGAAATATTTCACTCTTCTGTAAATTGAAAAGAAATTCCTAAGCAGTGACATAATATTGGGCCATAATTATAGTAAAATAAAGACCGTCTCTAGACTCATTCTTTTTTGACATCTGACTTCACTACCATATGTGCAGCAAAACTGTGATATCTAAAGGCCAAATAACCAGAGCTCCGTTAGCCAGAGAAAGAACTTGAATTGGGATCTATTTTTAAAGAAAATTCCATTCTATTACCAAGTAGTTTTCCAGTTTACAACTTGCATCGGGAGATCTTTGTAAGTGCTTCTTTCTTTCTGACTTCTTTTGCAGTCTCTGTGACCATTTTAATGTGCACTAGTAAAACACTAACATTTTACAGACATATTGTATATTAATGCATGCATTTCACTGCATAGTTTGACACTTCCCTTGTAAAGCTTTTATGGAAGAAACACAGACCACAGCAGCATAGCAAAAGAGGCTTAATCTTTATAAATTGGGGCCTTTTCTGTCTCTTTGCTAGCCTCGGTGGCTGTCTACGAATTCGGGTGGGAGGGGGCAGGCAACACCTCTTAACATTTAAGGTTTTCTACATGGGTGAACTCTAGCCAATTCAAGACAAATTGCTTTATTTAATAAAAAATAAATAAATTTTATCATTTTATAAAAATATTAAATCATGACACGTTTAATTGAAATGGCTGTATTGTAATTAATATTTTGAGATAATTGTGATTTTGAGCTTAAATTACAAAATTGTCATTTTGTATGTGTTCAAACAATAACTGTATCACAATTAAAGTACTTTTGAGTTGAACGACATATTAATGTAAATAAAAGCTGAATGAAGACCTATTTACTACTTTATTAACATAGATCGTGAATGTACTTAACGGTTTTTTTGCAGTATGAGACCATAACGACCTTGAAAGCTGCTTCATTGTCTGTGTAAAGAAGTACTCTGAATCTCTATTTCACACTTACTGAACCAGTGACACTGATGACTGTCGGTTACTCTGCAAATGCAAGCTGTACTTCTCTCCGGTTTTATTTTCGGTATTGACGCTAAGCAGTAAAGGTGTAAAATGTGATTAGGATGCATTTTGAAGATGCTTTCTGTACAGATACAAAATACAGGGACTCAACTAATGCTGTGCAGTGTATAGCAGAGCCATTTTTCGGCTTTGGTGTACTCAACTTTTTCAGTATTTAAAAAAAAAAAGTGTTTTGAATAACCTAAAAGTCTCTTTATTGTATAAATAATAAACTGTCACCTTATTGTATCGTTGTCTTCTGTTTGACTCCCCAAGTGGTCGTCTTAAGCAACAACAAAATTAGGGGGTCACACCTGGCAGTGCTCAGGGATTACCTGGCTCTGTTCACGGATCACTCCCAGAGGAGCTGAGGGACCCCACAGGGTGGCAAACCTGGGTGGGTCGTGTGCAAGGCAAGCAAGAGCACAGACCCCCGGCCTTCGTGCTTCTGCGCTTGGTTCCCAGCATCCCCCACTTCCAACCTTATTTCCTTCTTGTGGACCCCTAGTTTATTTATTTATTTTTTTGACCCCTAGTTTATTGACTTAATTTTCACCTGTGACTCCTTGGAAGTTCCGGGGGTGCACAAAGAACCATCTGGTTCCAAAATCTATAACGCTATTAGCCATGTTTGAATGTTTTCATTCACATATTTTTTTCCATTTTTAAAAATTATTATTTAGATAATAACTGTAATTTAGGTAATTTTATATTCTAAATTATTATAAATAAAATTTTAAAAATTATTATTTTTCAATCCATTCATGATTGAATGTCAGTTATATAGTATTTCAACATGCATCCCTCTACCAGTGCACATTTCCCAGCACCAGTGTCCCCAGGTTCCCACCCATCACCCCCCATCCCTTGCTGCCTCTTTGGCAGGCACTTTTCTCTCTCCCTCGCTCTCCCACTCTCCTTCTGTCTCTCTCTCTCTCTCTCTGGGTATTGCAGTTTGCAATATTGATACTGAAAGATTATCAAGAATATCCTTCACCTATTTTTGACCCTCGGATCTTGTCCAGCATGACCGTTCCCAGCTACTAATGTCATTGTGGTCTCT